>NW_026970411.1:0-205000 GCF_028390025.1 Pseudophryne corroboree | reverse complement strand
TACCCACAGCCTAACCCTAACCACCCTTACCCACAGCCTAACCCTAACCCCCCTTACCCACAGCCTAACCCTAACCACCCTTACCCACAGCCTAACCCTAACCACCCTTACCCACAGCCTTTTCAGGACACTATAGTGTGTATAATAGCGTCTCTCCCCCTTATTTACACCCCTGTACCAGTTTCCTGTGTGTCCTGAGTGTCTGGAGGGGCTGTGTGTCCTTCCTGCTGCAGCTGTAAGCAGAGGAAGGCGCCAAAACGCCACTGGTCCCGCTCTAAGGAAGCTCCGCCCCCTGTAATGGCGGCAGAGCTATACATTTATACTGGCAAATGTCTCCTAACAGGTGTAAAATGTAACATGAATGCCTGTTTCCACCACCGCTGCCAGTGTACACAGGGGGCTATAGCGTATCCCTCCGTACAGCGTCCGTATGCCGCTCCTGTGATCGCGCTGCAGCAAGAGCCGGGGGACCTCCCTAGCGGGGCCCCCGGTTTGTACTCACCACTCTTCTCACCTCCCGGCATTGTTAAGGGTGTGTGACGTGCTGCGATTGCGTTTGCTAATGCACAATGCCCTGCGGTACCAACAACCTCTCAGTACGGTGGTCCTGCAGCGGGGAAGCGGCTCTGACGCCTGAAGAGACCGGTAACCGCCCCCACTCCCCCAACTCCCTCAGTGCAGGTATACTGTTATACTGTTGCCCAAACAGTATACCGACAATAACAACGTTTAAAATAAACGGAGGAAAAATTCTCTGGAGCTCCAGAGTGGCATCCTCTCCTGAGGGCACACTGTTCTAAACTGGCTGCAGGAGGGGGCATAGAGGGGAGGAAGAAAGCACACCCAGTGGAAGAAATCTAAAGTACACCGGCTCCTTTGGACCCCATCTATACCCCATCGTACAAAGTCCCCAATATCCCTTGTGGATGTTAGAGAAAATAGGATTTTAATACCTACCGGTAAATCCTTTTCTCTTAGTCCGTAGAGGATGCTGGGGTCATCATAGAACCATGGGGTATAGACGGGATCCGCAGGAGACATGGGCACTTCAAGACTTTGAAAGGGTGTGAACTGGCTCCTCCCTCTTAGCCCCTCCTCCAGACTCCAGTTATAGAAACTGTGCCCAGGGAGACGGACATTTCGAGGAAAGGAATTATTGTTAAACTAAGGTGAGATTCTTACCAGCTCACACCTCAAGAATGCCGCAGAACGTGGCATTCAACAGAACACAAGCCAACGGCATGAACAATTGCAGCAACATGCTGACAATAACGTAACACAACGTGTGTGTAACCACAACTAATAAATGCAGATACAGTACGCACTGGGACGGGCGCCCAGCATCCTCTACGGACTAAGAGAAAAGGATTTACCGGTAGGTATTAAAATCCTATTTTCTCATACGTCCTAGAGGATGCTGGGGTCATCATAGAACCACAGGGTTATACCAAAGCTCTAAAACGGGCGGGAGAGTGCGGATGACTCTGCAGCACCGACTGACCAAACTTAAGGTCTTCATTGGCCGAGGTGTCAAACTGTAGAACTTTGCTAATGTGTTTGACCCCAACCAAGTAGCTGCTCGGGAAAGTTGCAATGCCGAGACCCCCCGGGCAGCCGCCCAGGATGAGCCCACCTTTCTAGTAGAATGGGCCTTCACAGATTCCGGTAACGGCAATCCAGCAGTGGACTGAGCATGCTGAATCGTGTTACAGATCCAGCGTGCAATGATCTGCTTGGAAGCAGGACACCCAATCTTGCTGGGAGCATACAGGACAAACAGAGCCTCTGTTTTCCTAATCTGAGCCATTCTGGAGACATAAATCTTCAAAGCTCTAACCACATCCAGAGATTTTGACTCAGCGAAGGCGTCAGTAGCCACAGGCACCACAATAGGTTGTTTCATGTGGAAAGAGGAAACCACCTTCGGTAGAAATTGTTGAGGTGTCTTCAATTCAGCTCTATCTTCATGGAAGATCAAATAAGGGCTCTTGTGAGACAAGGCCGCTAACTCAGACATCCGCCTTGCAGATGCCAAGGCCAACAGCGATGACCACTTTCCAGGTGAGGAATTTCAACTCCATCGTCCGTAAAGGTTCAAACCAATGTGATTGAAGGAACTGCAAGACCACATTAAGATCCCATGGTGCAACTGGAGGCACAAATGAAGGTTGGATGTGCAACACGCCTTTCACGAAAGTCTGACCTTCTGGAAGGGAGGCCAATTGTTTCTGAAAGAAAACCGATAAGGTCGAAATCTGTACCTTAATTGAGCCCAATTTTAGGCCCGCATCCACACCTGCTTGTAGAAAATGGAGAAAACGTCCTAGCCGAAACTCTTCCGTAGGAGCCCCCTTGGATTCACACCAAGAAACATATTTTTTCCAAATACGGTGGTAATGTTTAGACGTTACCCCTTTTCTGGCCTGAATAATTGTGGGAATGACTTCACTGGGAATACACTTACGGTCTATGATTTTGCGCACAACCGCCATGCCGTCAAACGTAGCTGTGGTAAGTCCTGATACACGCACGGCCCCTGTTGTAACAGGTCCTCGCGCAGAGGAAGAGGCCAGGGATCTCCTATGAGTAATTCCTGAAGATCTGGATATCAAGCCCTCCTTGGCCAATCTGGGACAATGAGGATCGCCCGGATCTTTGTTCTTCTTATGATCTTTAGAACCTTTGGAATGAGAGGAAGTGAAGGTAATACATACACCGACTGAAACACCCATGGTGTCACCAGTGCATCCACTGCAATTGCTTGAGGGTCCCTTGACCTGAAACAATATCTCTGAAGCTTCTTGTTGAGACAAGATGCCCTCATGTCTACTTGAGGAACTCCCCAACGACTTGTCACCTCTGCGAAGACTTCCTGGTGGAGGCCCCACTCTCCTGGATGGAGATCGTGTCTGCTGAGGAAGTCTGCTTCCCAGTTGTCCACTGCTGGAATGAAGATCGCTGACAGAGGGCTTGTATGCTTTTCCGCCCAGCGGAAAATCCTTGTGGCTTCTGCCATTGCCGCTCTGATTTTCGTTCCGCCCTGATGGTTTATGTACGCTACTGCTGTTACATTGTCCGACTGGATCAGTACAGGCAGATCTCGAAGATGTTCTGCTTGCAGAAGGCCGTTGTAAATGGCCCTCAACTCCAGAACATTTATGTGGAAACAAGTTTCCTGACTTGACCATCTTCCTTGGAAGTTTTCTCCCATTGTGACTGCCCCCCCAGCCTCGGAGGATTGCATCAGTGGTCAGCAGGATCCAGTCCTGTATCCCGAACCTGCGCCCCTCTATGAGGTGAGAGCTGTGCAGCCATCACAGGATTGATACCCTGGTCTTGGAAGACAGGATTATCCTCCGGTGTATGTGTAGGTGGGACCCGGAACACTTGTCCAACAGGTCCCACTGGAACACTCTGGCATGGAACCTGCCAAACTGAATGGCCTCGTAGGCCACAACCATCTTCCCCAGCAACCAAATGCATTGATGGATTGACACTCTTGCTGGTTTCAGAATTTGTTTGCCCAGAATCTGAAGTTCCAGAGCCTTGTCCACTGGAAGAAAGACTCTGTAGTTCTGTGTCCAATATCATTCCAAAAACGACAACCGCGTCGTCGGAATCAACTGTGATTTTGGCAAGTTTAGGGGCCAACCATGTTGCTGAAGAACCGTCAGGGAGAGTGCAACGTTTTGCACCAACTGGTCCCTGGATCTCGCCTTTATCAGGAGATCGTCCAAGTATGGGTCCTTGCTTGCGAAGGAGAACCATCATCTCCGCCATCACTTTGGTGAAAATCCTCGGAGCCGTGGACAGACCAAACGGCAACGTTTGAAATTGGTAATGACAATCCTGAATTGCAAACCTCAGGTAAGCCTGATGCGGAGGATAAATGGGAACATGTAAGTAGGCATCCTTTATGTCCACCGACATCATAAAATCCCCTTCATCCAGACTGGAGATCACTGCTCCGAGAGACTCCATCTTGAATTCGAATTTCTTTAGGTAGAAATTTAGGGATTTCAGGTTTAGGATTGGTCTGACCGAGCCGTCCGGCTTCGGGACCACAAACAGGCTCGAATAAACACCTTCTCCCTGTTGTGACTGGGGAACCATGACGATAACTTGATTTTGACACAACTTTTGTATTGCGTCGCAAACTACCACCCTGTCCGGAAGAGAAGCTGGTAAGGCCGATTTGAAAAAACGGCGAAGGGAAACATCTTAAAACTCCAGCTTGTACCCATGGGATACTATTTGTAAAACCCATGGGTCTAGGTCCGAGCGAACCCAAAACTGACTGAAGAGTTCGAGACATGCCAATTCCACCGCATAGGAGCCCCAACGTCATGCGGTGGAATTGGCAGTACTTCTGCTCCTGGGAGCCTAACAAGGCTGGTGATCGTTTACCTCTTCCCCTTCCTCTAGCAGCAAGGAAGGAAGAACCTCGGCCCTTTCTGTATTTATTGGGCCGAAAGGACTGCATCTGATAGTGATGCGTTTTCTTTTGTTGTGGAGGAACATAAGGCAAAAAGGATGACTTACCTGCGGTAGCTGTAGAAACCAAATCATCAAGGCCGTCACCAAATAAGGCCTTACCTTTATATGGTAGAGACTACATACTTTTCTTGGAATCAGCATTCCATTGGTGAATCCACAACGCTCGTCTAGCTGAGACTGCCATGGCATTGGCCTTTGATCCCAATAGACCAATATCTCTCGCAGCTTCCTTAAGGTATGCTGCCGCGTCCTTGATATAACCCAGCGTTAAGAGGATGCTATCCCTATCTAGGGTATCTATTTCAGAAGACAAGTTGTCTGCCCACTTTTCAATAGCCCTACTTACCCACGCAGACGCAATGACAGGTCTGAGTAGCGTACCTGTGGTCGCATAAATGGACTTTAACGTAGTTTCTGGTTTACGATCCGCAGGATCCTTAAGGGAAGCCGTGTCAGGTGACGGGAGAGACACCTTTTTAGTCAACCTAGACAAGGCCTTGTCCACAGTAGGGGGGGTGACTCCCACTTTTCCCTATCTGCCGAGGGAAACGGATAAGCTACCGTAACTCTTTTGGGAATCTGAAACTTTTTGTCAGGACCTTCCCAGACTTTTCAAATGGAGTGTTCAGTTCATGAGAGGGAGGAAACGTCACCTCAGGTTTCCTTTCCTTATACATACAGGCCCTTTTATCAGAGACAGCCGGGTCCTCAGTGATATGTAATACATCTTTAACTGCCACTATCATGTATTGAAGGCTAGTTGTCAATTTTGGATCTAATCTGGAATCGCTATAGTCGACACAGGAATCAGAGTCTGTGTCGGTATCAGTGTCTGCCAACTGGGCCAACGTACGTTTTTGTGACCCTGAGGGGACCTGACTTTGGAATAACATATCTTCCACAAATTTCTTCCATGCCAGGGTCTGCGACTCAGACTTATCTAACCTCTAATAAGAGCCACATTAGCATTCAAGGCGTTCAACACATTTACCCAATCCGGCGTCGGCGGTGCAGACTGGGTCACCCCCGCAGCAGTCTGTGTCCCCAATACAGCCTCCTCCTGGGAAGAGCCTTCAGCCTCAGACATGTCGACACACGTGCACCAAACACCCACAGACACACCGGGCATATAGGGGACAGACCCACAGTAAAGTCTGTCAGAGAGACACAGAGGGCTCACAACCCAGCGCTAAATCAACGGGTCTGAAAACACCAAGAAATTGCCTCAGACCTAAAGCGCTTTTACAGTCACATATATATTGCACCAATTGACCTGCCTCCTCTCCGTTGTGTACCCCTGGTACTTGTCAGTGTGAGGAGGACCAGAGTCTCTGCAGGCTGCGGAGAAGAAATGGCGCTGTGACGAAGAAGCTCCGCCCCCTTAATGGCGTGCTTCTGTCTCGCATTTTCTGATATTTATACTGGCGGGGGTCAGGACAGTGCCGTGGCACTAATGTCTCCACTTGCCAGTGGAATAATGAGGATGATTTTAGCTGCCCAGGGTGCCCCCCCGCCCGCGCCCTGCACCCTGTAGTGCTGTGTGTGGGAGCTCAGCACGCAGCGTCTGCCCGCTGCGCAGTACCTCAGAAAATGCCGTCAGTGAAGCTGAAGTCTTCTTTTCTTCTGCTACTCACCTGTCTTCTGGCTCTGAAAGGGGGTGACGGCAAGCTGCGGGAGTGAGCATCTAGGCGTACCCAGCGATCAGACCCTCAGGAGCTAATGGTGTCCTGTAGCCAGAAGCAGAGCCATTGAATTCACTGGAAGTGGGTCATACGTCTCTCCCCCAAGTCCCACGAAGCAGGGAGAATGTTGCCAGCAGCCTCCCTGAACATAAAAAACCTAACACAAAGTCTTTTCAGAGAAACTCAGTAGAGCTCCCTGTAGTGCGTCCAGTCTCACTGGGCACAATTCTAATACTGGGGTCTGGAGGAGGGGCATAGAGGGAGGAGCCAGTTCACACCCTTTCAAAGTCTTAAAGTGCCCATGTCTCCTGCGGATCCCGTCTATACCCCATGGTTTTATGATGACCCCCCCCAGCATCCTCTAGGACGTATGAGAGTGGTTTATATATAGACTGGCAAGTGCTAATAGAGACACTCTCATTGAATACCTGGCATGTAATACTATAGGCAGAGGTACTGCTAGCACACAGTATGGCTGCTGGTGACACACAGTGACATGATGTGAGGGGGAGAGCAGGAGTATAATAGGGGCTGATGTCTCCTGATATATGAGATACACCAGAGAGTGTGGGGAGGAGACTGGTCAGATCTCTGGGCTGGTAACACAGTGACATGATGTGAGGGGGAGAGCAGGAGTATAATAGGGGCTGATGGCTCCTGATGTATGAGATACACCAGAGAGTGTGGGGAGGAGACTGGTCAGATCTCTGGGCTGGTAACACAGTGACATGATGTGAAGGGGAGAGCAGGCGTATAATAGGGGCTGATGGCTCCTGATGTATGAGATACACCAGAGAGTGTGGGGAGGAGACTGGTCAGATCTCTAGGCTGGTAACACACAGTGACAGGATATGAGGAGGAGAGCAGGAGAATAATAGGGGCTGATGGCTCCTGATGTATGAGATACAACAGAGTGTGGGGAGGAGACTAGTCAGATCTCTAGGCTGGTAACACACAGTGACATGATATGAGGAGGAGAGCAGGAGTATAATAGAGGCTGATGGCTCCCGACTCCAAATGAGATTTATGGTAAGAACTTACCGTTGTTAAACACATTCTCATGACAGGAGAAAGTGTCAGCGGCTAATGCCATACCAACCCAAAAAAGCTAAGTGCATCAGGGTGGGTGCCTTGTGGAGCCCAGTGTACCTCGCAGAAAGAGATTTAACAACAAGTTCTTACCATAAATCTCGTTTTCTGCTGCGGGGTACACAGGGAATGACATTGGGGATGTCCTAAAGCAGTTCCTTATGGGAGGGGACGCACTGTAGCGGGCACAAGAACCCGGCGTCCAAAGGAAGCATCCTGGCCTCGGAGGCGGAAGTATCAAAGGCATAGAACCTTATGAACGTGTTCACTGAGGACCATGTAGCTGCCTTGCACAATTGTTCAAGGGTCGCACCACGGCGGGCCACCCAAGAAGGTCCAACCGACCGAGTAGAAAGGTCCTTTATGGTAGCAAGAGCTGGAAGGCCAGCCTGTACATAAGCATGTGCAATCAACATTCTAATCCATCTGGCCAGGGTCTGCTTGTGAGCTGGCCAGCCACGTTTGTGAAAAACAAACAGAACAAAGAGAGAATCCGACTTCCTGATGGGAGCTGTCCTCTTCACATAGATACAGAGAGCCCATACCACATCCAAAGACCTCTCTTTGGAAGACAAGTCAGGAGAGGCAAAGGCCGGAACCATGATTTCCTGATTAAGGTGGAAAGTGGACACCACCTTCAGTAAATACCCGGGACGTGTTCTAAGAACCGCCCGATCACGGTGAAAAATCAGATAAGGTAACCTACAAGATAAGGCACCCAAATCCGACACCTGTCTAGCAGAGACAATAGCCAGCAGAAACAATACCTTAAGGGAAAGCCACTTAAGGTCTGCAGATTTAAGAGGCTCAAACAGAGACCCTTGCAACGCCTCCAGAGCCACCGACAGGTCCCAAAGAGCCACAGGCGGGACATAAGGAGGTTGAATCCGCAACACACCCTGAGTGAACGCATGCACATCAGGTAAGGTCGCAATTTTTCTCTGGAACCAAACCGACAAGGCAGAAATATGAACATTGATGGAGGCCAGATGAAGGCCCAAGTCCAGGTCCTGTTGTAGAGGGGCCAAAAGTTTGGCCGTACTAAACTTGTAAGCGTCATAATTGTTAGATGCACACCTAGCAAAGTAAAAATTCCAGACCCTATGGTAAATCCGAGCAGTGGTCGGTTTCTGGGCCTTCAACATGGTTTGAATGACCGCCTCAGAAAATCCTTTGGCCTTCAAGACGGAAGCTTCAAGAGCCACGCCGTCAAGCCAATCAGGCTAAATCCTAATATAAACAGGGGCCCTGAACGAGGAAATCTGGACACTGCGGAAGTAGAAGGGGATTCTCTATCGAGAGACCCTGAAGGTCTGAGAACCAATGCCATCTGGGCCACGCTGGAGCGATCAGAAGCAGGATTCCTCCTCCTTTCTTGAACTTCCTTATTACTCTGGGCAGGAGTGACACCGGAGGGAACATGTATGGCAGCCGAAAGTTCCATGGAATTGCCAGTGCGTCCACGAACGCTGCTTGAGGATCCCTTGTCCTTGCTCTGAAGACCAGAACCTTGTGATTGTGTCCAGATGCCATCAGCTCCACATCTGGAAGTCCCCACTTGTCCACAAGGAGTTGAAACACTTCTGGATGGAGGCTCCACTCTCTGGCATGTAAGTCCTGACGAATGAGAAAGTCTGCTTCCCAGCCGATATGGCTGACAGATGACGTTCCACCCACTGAACAATCCGTGATACTTCCCTCAATGCCATGTGGCTTTGAGTGCCGCCTTGATGATTGATGTACGCCACCGTGGTGGCGTTGTCCAACTGTACTTGAAAAGGTCTGTTCTGTATTAAATGAGGGCCAAGTTAAATGAGTTGAACACCGCCCGCAATTCCAGAATGTTTATCAGGAGGAGAGACGACTCCTTGATCCACCAACCCTGAAGGGAGTGTTGTTCCAACACAGCACCCCAACCTCTCAGACTGGCATCCGTCGTCAGAAGGACCCAGCTGAAGATCCAGAAGGGACGAACCCTGCTAAATCATTGGTCCTGAAGCAACCAGCTCAGTGACAGATGGACCTCCGGAGACAAGGAGATCATTTGAGACCTGATCCGGTGAGGCAAGCCGTCCCACTTGGTAAGAATTAGCTTCTGCAGAGGGCAGGAATGGAATTGAGCATACTCCACCATGTTGAAAGCAGACACCATGAGACCTAGCACTTGCATTGCCGAATGTATCGACACTTGCGGACAAGATAGGAAGCATCGAATCCTATCCTGAAGCTTCAGGACTTTCTTCTGAGACAAAAACAACTGCTGGTTGTGAGTGCCCAACAACGCCCACAGGCAGGAGCAGATTGGGAACAAAAAGCATCCCTGGAAAAAATAAGAATTTACTCACCAGTAATTCTATTTCTCGTAGTCCGTAGTGGATGCTGGGAACTCCGTAAGGACCATGGGGAATAGCGGCTCCGCAGGAGACTGGGCACAGATAAGAAAGCTTTAGGACTACCTGGTGTGCACTGGCTCCTCCCCCTATGACCCTCCTCCAGACCTCAGTTAGGATACTGTGCCCGGAAGAGCTGACACGATTAAGGAAGGATTTTGAATCCCGGGTAAGACTCATACCAGCCACACCAATCACACCGTACAACTTGTGATATTAAACCCAGTTAACCGTATGATAACAAGTGGAGCCTCTGAACAGATGGCTCTCAACAATAACCCGATTAGTTAACAATAACTATGTACAAGTATTGCAGCAATCCGCACTTGGGATGGGCGCCCAGCATCCACTACGGACTACGAGAAATAGAATTACCGGTGAGTAAATTCTTATTTTCTCTGACGTCCTAGTGGATACTGGGAACTCCGTAAGGACCATGGGGATTATACCAAAGCTCCCAAACGGGCGGTAGAGTGCGGATGACTCTGCAGCACCGAATGAGCAAACTCAAGGTCCTCCTCAGCCAGGGTATTGCAAAAGTATTAGACCCTGACCAAGTAGCCGCTCGGCAAAGTTGTAAAGCCGAGACCCCTCGGGCAGCCGCCCAAGATGAGCCCACCTTCCTTGTGGAATGGGCTTTCACTGATTTAGGATGCGGCAGTCCCGCCGCAGAATGTGCAAACTGAATTGTGCTACAAATCCAGCGAGCAATTGTCTGCTTAGAAGCAGGAGCACCCAGCCGTCCTGGAAACATACATTTTCAGGGCCCTGACAACGTCCAGTAACTTGGAATCCTCCAAGTCCCTAGTAGCCGCAGGCACCACAATAGGTTGGTTCAAGTGAAAAGCTGATACCACCTTCGGGAGAAACTGGGGACGAGTCCTCAATTCTGCCCTATCCATATGGAAGATCAAATAAGGGCTTTTACAAGACAAAGCCGCCAATTCTGACACACGCCTGGCCGAAGCCAGTGCCAACAACATGACCACTTTCCACGTGAGATATTTCAGATCCACGGTTTTAAGTGGCTCAAACCAATGTGATTTCAGGAACCCCAAGACCACATTGAGATCCCATGGTGCCACTGGGGGCACAAAAGGGGGCTGAATATGCAGCACTCCCTTGACAAAAGTCTGAACTTCAGGCAGTGAAGCCAGTTCTTTCTGGAAGAAAATTGACAGAGCCGAAATCTGGACCTTAATGGACCCCAATTTGAGGCCCATAGTCACTCCTGCTTGCAGGAAATGCAGAAATCGACCCAGTTGAAATTCCTCCGTTGGGGCCTTCCTGGCCTCACACCACGCAACATATTTCCGCAAAATGCGGTGATAATGTTGTGCGGTTACATCCTTCCTGGCCTTGATCAGGGTAGGGATGACTTCCTCCGGAATACCTTTTTCCTTCAGGATCCGGTGTTCAACCGCCATGCCATCAAACGCAGCCGCGGTAAGTCTTGGAACAGGCAGGGTCCCTGCTGGAGCAGGTCCCGCCTTAGCGGTAGAGGCCATGGGTCCTCTGTGAGCATCTCTTGAAGTTCTGGGTACCAAGCTCTTCTTGGCCAATCCGGGACCACGAGTATCGTTCTTACTCCTCTCCTTCTTATAATTCTCAGCACCTTGGGAATTAGAGGCAGAGGAGGGAACACATAAACCGACTGGTACACCCACGGTGTCACTAGAGCGTCCACTGCTATCGCCTGAGGGTCCCTTGACCTGGCGCAATATCTTTTTTGTTTTATTGTTGAAGCGGGACGCCATCATGTTCACCTTTGGCCGTTCCCAACGGTTTACAATCATTTGGAAGACTTCTGGATGAAGTCCCCATTCCCCCGGGTGGAGGTCGTGCCTGCTGAGGAAGTCTGCTTCCCAGTTGTCTACTCCCGGGATGAACACTGCTGTCAGTGCTAACACGTGATTCTCTGCCCATCGGAGAATCCTTGTGGCTTTTGCCATTGCCCCCCTGCTTCTTGTGCCGCCCTGTCTGTTTACATGGGCGACCGCCGTGATGTTGTCTGATTGTATCAGTACCAGCTGGTTTTGAAGCAGAGGTCTTGCCTGGATTAGGGCATTGTAGATGGCCCTTAATTCCAGAATATTTATGTGAAGAGAAATCTCCTGATTTGACCACAGTCCCTGGAAATTTCTTCCCTGTGTGACTGCGCCCCAGCCTCGAAGGCTGGCATCCGTGGTTACAAGGACCCAGTCCTGTATCCCGAATCTGCGGCCCTCTAGGAGATGAGCACTCTGCAGCCACCACAGTAGCGACACCCTGGTCCTTGGCGACAGGGTTATCCTCTGATGCATCTGAAGATGCGATCCGGACCACTTGTCCAACAGGTCCCACTGGAAGGTTCTTGCGTGGAATCTGCCCAATGGAATTGCCTTGTATGAGGCTACCATCTTTCCCAGGACTCTCGTGCATTGATGCACTGACACCTGTCCTGGTTTTAGGAGGCTTCTTACTAGAGACGACAACTCTTTTGCTTTCTCCTCCGGAAGAAACACTCTTTTCTGGTCTGTATCCAGAATCATCCCCAGGAACAGAAGGCGTGTCGTAGGAACCAGCTGTGACTTTGGGATATTGAAAATCCAACCATGCTGTTGCAGCACTTCCTGAGAAAGTGCTACCCCCACCAACAACTGTTCCTTGGACCTCGCTTTTATCAGGAGATCGTCCAAGTACGGGATAATTAAAACTCCCTTCTTTCGAAGGAGTATCATCATTTCGGCCATTACCTTGGTAAAGACCCTCGGTGCCATGGATAACCCAAACGGCAGCGTCTGGAACTGGTAGTGACAGTCCTGTACCACAAACCTGAGGTACTCCTGGTGAGGAGGGTAAATGGGGACATGCAGGTAAGCATCCTTGATGTCCAGTGATACCATGTAATCCCCTTCCTCCAGGCTTGAGATAACCGCCCTGACCGATTCCATCTTGAACCTCTTTATATATGTGTTCAAGGATTTCAAATTTAAAATGGGTCTCACCGAACCGTCCGGTTTCAGGACCACAAACTTTGTGGAATAGTAACCCCTTCCTTGTTGAAGGAGGGGCACCTTGATTATCACCTTTTGTGAATATAGTTTGTGTATAGCCTCTAACACTGCCTCCCTGTCGGAGGGAGTTGTCGGTAAGGCAGATTTTAGGAAACGGCGGGGGGGAGGCGTCTCGAATTCCAGTCTGTACCCCTGAGATACTACCTGAAAGATCCAGGGATCCACTTGTGAGCGAGCCCACTGTGTGCTGAAATTCTTGAGACGGGCCCCCACCGTACCTGGGTCCGCCTGCGAAGCCCCAGCGTCATGCTGTGGATTTGGCGGAAACGGGGGAGGACTTCTGCTCCTGGGAGCTGGCTGTCTGCTGCAGCTTTTTTCCTTTACCTCTGCCTTTTGGCAGAAAGAACGCACCTCTCGCTCGCTTGCCCTTATGGGGCCGAAAGGACTGTGCTTGATAGTACGGTGCTTTCTTTTGTTGGGGGGCAGCTGTCGCTGTGGAAACGAGGTCCGACAGACCTTCCCTAAATAACTCCTCCCCTTTATAAGGCAAAACTTCCATGTGCCTTTACGAGTCGGCATCACCTGACCACTGCCGAGTCCATAACCCTCGCCTGGCGGAAATGAACATTGCACTTACTCTTGATGCCAGCCGGCAAATATCCCTCTGTGCATCACGCATGTATAAGAGCGCATCTTTTATATGCTCTAGAGTCAGTAATATATTGTCCCTATCCAGGGTATCAATATTATCCAACAGGGAATCTGACCACGCAGCAGCAGCACTGCACATCCATGCTGAGGCAATAGCTGGTCGCAGTATAACACCTGTATGTGTGTATATACACTTTAGGATAGCCTCCTGCTTTCTATCAGCAGGTTCCTTTAGGGCGGCCGTATTCGGAGACGGTAGTGCCACCTTCTTTGACAAACGTGTGAGCGCTTTATCCACCCTAGGAGGTGTTTCCCAACGTGCCCTATCCTCTGGCGGAAAAGGGTACGCTAACAATAACCGTTTAGAAATTACCAATTTCTTATCTGGGGAAGCCCACGCTTATTCACATACGTCATTTAATTCCTCAGATGCAGGAAAAACTACGGGTAGTTTTTTCTCACCAAACATAATACCCTTTTTAGTGGTACCTGGGGTAATGTCAGTAATGTGTAAAACATTTTTCATTGCCTCAATCATGTAACGGGTGGCCCTATTGGAAGTTACATTAGTCTCCTCGTCGTCGACACTGGAGTCGGTATGTGTCGACGTCTGTATCTGCCATCTGAGGTAGCGGGCGTTTTAGAGCCCCTGATGGCCTTTGAGACGCCTGGACAGGCACAAGCTGAGTAGCCGGCTGTCCCATGTCGTCAAACCTTTTGTGTAAGGAGTTGACACTTTCACGTAATTCCTTCCATAAGTCCATCCACTCAGGTGTCGACCCCGCAGGGGGTGACATCACATTTACAGGCATTTGCTCTGCCTCCACATAATTTTCCTCATGATACATGTCGACACAGCCGTACCGACACACAGCACACACATAGGGAATGCTCTGATAGGGGACAGGACCCCACAAAGCCCTTTGGAGAGACAAAGGGAGAGTATGCCAGCACACACCAGAGTGCTATATATACTGGGATATCACTATACAGAGTGTTTTCCCTTATAGCTGCTTTTGTATCATACACTGCGCCTAAATTGAGTGCCCCCCCCCCTCTTTTTTACCCTTTCTGTAGTGCAGGACTGCAGGGGAGAGCCAGGGAGCGATCCTTCCAGCGGAGCAGTGAGGGAAAATGGCGCTGGTGTGCTGAGGGAGATAGCTCCGCCCCTTTTTCGGCTGACTTTTTCCCACTTTTTCTGGAAAAATGGCAGGGGTTAATTTACACCTATATAGCCCTTTGGACTATATATGGTGTATATTTGCCAGCCAAGGTGTCTTATTGCTGCTCAGGGCGCCCCCCCAGCGCCCTGCACCCATCAGTGACCGGAGTGTGAGGTGTACATGAGGAGCAATGGCGCACAGCTGCAGTGCTGTGCGCTACCTTGTTGAAGACTGATGTCTTCTGCCGCCGATTTTCTGGACCACTTCTTGCTTCTGGCTCTGTAAGGGGGACGGCGGCGCGGCTCCGGGAACGGACATCGAGGTCGGGCTGTTAGGGTCTCCTGCCCTGTGCTGCCACGTCGTCATGGCAACCGGGAGACAAGTGCTAGCGGAGTAACCTGAGCGCAGCTGATACTCCGGTTCGGGTCTTTTGCTGTGCAGTGGTTACAGGCAGGGGATCCGGTGCTGGTTTTTGTGCTCAGTCTGTGAGGTCTGAGTGGGGCGTGGACAGCACCTGCTTTATAAAGCCTCTTCTCAGATTAAGCAGATGCTGCTGAATCTTTGTTGGTTAGTCAGTTCCTGAAAATTAGCCAGTACTGTGTAGCTTTGTATTTGTTATTGCTTACTGCAAATAGGCCTGGGGATTTGGTACTACTCTCTGCCAATCCAGACCTAGCAGTAAGACTGGAGTCAGTCGTTTAGCCTGCTGAGGTTCTTTTGCTATTCTGTGAACCCAGCAGGTTTGTGGCTGTACTTTCAGACCTGCATGCTTAATCCTCTCTCACTGTGCAGGGCGTCCATGTGTCAGTTTAGTGGCAGTAAGTTGAACCTGGGCCCTGCAAGTGAGAATTAGGATTGTGGAGTCTCTCCTTGTGTCTACTATTCCATCTCTGACCAAGGAGTTTGCTGCCACACCCGTTGGTAACCCTTTAGGGTTTTGCTGTTGCCCTTAGCAACAGCATTTCGGGTTCTCTACGTATTAAAACACAACATCTTGCTTTTTCCATCTGAGCATTTGTAATACTAGGGAGACACCCAGTTTCTTAGCCTCTGGGCTTCTCTGTTCACTTTGTGTTGGTTTTGTTACCCTATCACTTTCTGTGTACGTGATGTCATATTTCCCAGTCTGTCTGTTAGTTCATTTGTTTTGCATCCCTCTCTGTTCAGACACCAGTACATTCCTGCAGGCACTGGTGTGCATAACACGGGACCTGCGTTCGATCCCTCTGGAGCTAATGGTGTCCAGTAGCCTAAGAAGCCCAAGCTAGCTGCAAGCAGGTAGGTTCGCTTCTTCTCCCCTTAGTCCCTCGTAGCAGTGAGCCTGTTGCCAGCAGGTCTCACTGAAAATAAAAAACCTAACAAATACTTTCTTTCTAGAAGCTCAGGAGAGCTCCTAGTGTGCATCCAGCTCGGCCGGGCACAAAAATCTAACTGAGGTCTGGAGGAGGGTCATAGGGGAGGAGCCAGTGCACACCAGGTAGTCCTAAAGCTTTCTTATTTGTGCCTAGTCTCCCGCGGAGCCGCTATTCCCCATGGTCCTTACGGAGTTCCCAGCATCCACTAGGACGTCAGAGAAATATGTACTAGTGACCCCACATGGGCAGCACCAGAGGTGTAAGGTCTAGCCATGGCAGCAGCTCCCTCCCCCCAAGACTTTCCAGATAGTGGGCATGTCCAGCATCAAGGTGGAAGTTAAAAATAAATAAAATTACATATTATGAGCACATTATATTATACACCTACAGAATTTAGGAAACTATATCATTCTTTAGGTAGATATATTTTCTTGCTTATTACACCAACCGTATCCCAATCACTATTCACTCAATCTTATATGTCAGCCAAGCAGACAGAGCATACACTAGATCATCTGCAATCACAGGCTAAGTGGCAAAGTCATTTTCATATATGCAAATTATTTTGTATCTTATTCATTATGTCTATAAAAAGGACCACATGTCCTCAAACAAAACAGGCCCCACAGGTGCGTCGGCCCACCGGGAATCTTCCCTGCAAGCCCTGTGGCCAATCCGCCTCTGCCCACAGGTGCACCATGCTCCAAGCAGGGGCCAGGGAAGATTTCTTCCAGTTGATGAGCCACCCGTGGGCTTGCAGAAACTGGATAGTCATATGCAGATGGCGTAGGAGAGTTTCTGGGGAATTTGCCAGGATCAACAAGTCGTCCAGGTATGGTAGGATCCTGACCCCTTGACGGCGGAGCACAGCCGTCATGACCACCATAACCTTGGTGAAGACTTGCGGAGCCATGGTCAAACCAAAGGGTAACGCCCAAAATTGGTAATGGAGGTTCCCAACCGCAAACCTCAGGTATTGCTGATGCGACATTGCAATGGGAATATGCAGGTAAGCATCCTGTATGTCCAGTGAGACCATATAATCCCCAGGTTCCAATGCCAGAACAATAGAGCGAAGAGTTTCCATACGAAACTTGGAGACCTTCACAAATTTGTTCAAGGACTTGAGGTTGAGAATGGGCCGGGATGACCCATTCGGTTTCGGGACTAGGAACAGCGGTGAATAGTACCCCTTGCCTCTCTAAAGCCAGAGGCACCTGTACTACCACTCCTGTGTCCAGTAGGGACTGTACCACCGAATGAAGAGTTTTTGCCTTTACCTGATCCGAAGGGATGTCTGTCAGGCAAAATCTATGAGAGGGGTGATTTTTGAAGGAAACGGTGTAACCTCAAGTGACGACTTCCCGTACCCAGGCATCGGAAGTGGTCTTCAACCATTCCTGGGTATACCCTAGAAGTCGCCCCCCCACCCTGGGATCCCCCATGCGGCAGGCAATTTAGTTTTGGAAGCAGGCTGAAGGGTAGCCCAGGCCAGTTTGGGCTTATTTGGTTTGGAAGTGCGTACCTGTTTCGAGTACGCTTGACCCTTTGCTTACCCTGAAGGACAAAGAAGTACTCTTAGCCTTCGGCACCGAAGGGGCAGTACTAGGTAAAACGTTGTTTTAGCAGAAGCCAAGTCAGCCACTATCTTATTGAGGTCTTCTCTGAAAAGAATGTCTCCCTTAAACGGGAGTACCTCCAGGGTTTTCTTAGAAGACAGATCCACAGACAAGGACTGCAACCATAGAATCCGGCGAGCCAGTATGGACGTAGTAGAAACCTTGGCCGCCAGAATACCTGTATCCGAAGCCGTCTCCTTAATGTAATGACACGCTGTGACAATATACGACAAGCATTGTCTAGCATGATCAGAAGCGTTGGACGGCAACTCCGCCTCCAGCTCCTGAGCCCACACTTCCACAGCTTCTGCAGCCCATGTCGCTGCAATGGTGGGCCTATGTGCAGCACCACTTAGAGTGTAAATTGCCTTTAAACAACCCTCCACACGCTTATCCGTCGGCTCTCTCAGGGATGTGACAATAGTTACGGGCAGAGCTGAGGATACCACCAGCTGCGCCACCCTGCGAATCCACTGGCGGGTGTGATTCCCAATTTTTACTTAGCTCCGCAGCGAGGGGGTAGCGAGCCGGCATCTTCTTGTGAGGCGTGAATTTATTTAAAAAGCTTTTTCCTGGGGCTGCAGCCCCCCTGTTGTATGCCTGCTTACTGCATGGCACCAACTATAAAACTGAGCTCCTGTGCACAAAAGTGGGGTTATAGAGGAGGCGGCGCTATGCATTCTGGGAAGAAGGTCAAAGCTTTGAGCCTGTTGGTGCATCGGATCAAGAGCCTACTCTACATGCCAATGTCATTCCTCGTGGAGCCCAGTGTACCCCGCAGCAGAAATAAATATTCCACATTAGTTTGTACTGACAGAGGAGGGTGTAAGATAAGAGATTGCTGTAGTGACTGAGCAAGGAGAATATGTGACTTCTGTAATAAGTGTTTATTACTCACCTGTGCTGATATCTGTAGGGATCTCCTCCTCCTTACACTGCTGATCACCCCTCACATACGTCTCTTCTTCTCCCTCTATATCTTCTGCCTTTATATCAGTCACATACGTCTCTTCTTCTCCCTCTATATCTTCTGCCTTTATATCAGTCACATACGTCTCTTCTTCTCCCTCTATATCTTCTGCCTTTATATCAGTCACATACGTCTCTTCTTCTCCATCTATGTCTTCTGCCTTTATATCAGTCACATAGTCTCTTCTTCTCCCTCTATATCTTCTGCCTTTATATCAGTCACATACGTCTCTTCTTCTCCCTCTGTATCTTCTGCCTTCATATCAGTCACATACGT
Organism: Pseudophryne corroboree; assembly: GCF_028390025.1. NCBI lineage: Eukaryota > Metazoa > Chordata > Amphibia > Anura > Myobatrachidae > Pseudophryne > Pseudophryne corroboree. The sequence goes on along the minus strand of NW_026970411.1, from coordinate 186,312 downwards.
CTCTTCTTCTCCCTCTATATCTTCTGCCTTTATATCAGTCACATACGTCTCTTCTTCTCCCTCTGTATCTTCTGCCTTCATATCAGTCACATACGTCTCTTCTTCTCCCTCTATATCTTCTGCCTTTATTTCAGTCACATACGTCTCTTCTTCTCCCTCTGTATCTTCTGACTTTATTTCAGTCACATACGTCTCTTCTTCTCCCTCTATATCTTCTGCCTTTATATCAGTCACATACGTCTCTTCTTCTCCCTCTATATCTTCTGCCTTTATATCAGTCACATACGTCTCTTCTTCTCCCTCTGTATCTTCTGCCTTTATATCAGTCACATACGTCTCTTCTTTTCCCTCTGTATCTTTTGCCTTTATATCAGTCACATACGTCTCTTCTTCTCCCTCTGTATCTTCTGCCTTTATTTCAGTCACATACGTCTCTTCTTCTCCCTCTGTATCTTCTGCCTTTACATCAGTCACATACGTCTCTTCTTCTCCCACTATATCTTCTGCCTTTATATCAGTCACATACGTCTCTTCTTCTCCCTCTATATCTTCTGCCTTTATATCAGTCACATACGTCTCTTCTTCTCCCTCTATATCTTCTGCCTTCATATCAGTCACATACGTCTCTTCTTCTCCCTCTATATCTTCTGCCTTTATATCAGTCACATACGTCTCTTCCTCTCCCTCTATATCTTCTGCCTTTATATCAGTCACATACGCCTCTTCCTCTCCCTCTATATCTTCTGCCTTTATATGAGTCACATACGTCTCTTCTTCTCCCTCTATATCTTCTGCCTTCATATCAGTCACATACGTCTCTTCCTCTCCCTTTATATCTTCTGTTTTAATATCAGAAAGACGTTCTACCTAAAAAGAAAAAAAAACACTATAATGACATTTGCATACAGTCACATTAAACTGAGGTGAAACATTATAATATCAGTGTATAAGACACACAGCTTCTCTACAGATCATATAGTGACAGTCACTTTGGTATACTGGGGAGACCCTAAATCCCACTTACCTGATCCTCCTGTGGGGTCCTGTGATTCTCCTCTGTACAGTACTGGGAATACAGAGGACGGGAACATCTCTCTTGGGTATCTCTGTTACTGGGCCCATCTGTAGGAGACACAGTGACTGAGTACAGTGTATATATGTGATTATCAGGTGATGTGTGTATATTGGGACCCCCATACCTGCACTCCCTTGTACAGTACATGACAGTCTCCTCTTACCCAGTGATGTGAGGGGCCGGTGATTCTCCATCATCACGTCCTTGTACAGACCCCTGTGTTCCTCTATATACTCCCCCTCCTGCATGGAGACATAGACAGTGACACCCTGACACCTTATAGGAACCTGACACACACAGTGATACAGTCATCACCCAGATACATCCCCTGGTGTTACTGTATAATGTCCCATTCCCGGCAGCCACCTCTCCAGTCACCACCCAGACACGTCCCCTGGTGTTACTGTATAATGTCCCATTCCCAGCAGTCACCTCTCCAGTCATCATCCATACACCCCCCTCCCCCGGTGTTACTGTATAATGTCCCATTCCCGGCAGTCACCTCTCCAGTCATCACCCATACACATCCCCTGGTGTTACTGTATAATGTCCCATTCCCGGCAGTCACCTTTCCAGTCACCACCCGGACACATCCCCTGGTGTTACTGTATAATATCCCATTCCCTCACCTCTCCAGTCATCACCCGGACACGTCCCCTGGTGTTACTGTATAATGTCCCATTCCCAGCAGTCACCTCTCCAGTCATCACCCAGACACTTCCCCTGGTGTTACTGTATAATGCCCCATTCCCAGCAGTCACCTCTCCAGTCAGCAGCTGAATGATCTTGTTGGTGAGTTCCAAGATCTTTTGGTCATTGTGTCTCTCATGTATTAGTGAGTGAGGTGGAGGCACCGTGATGGGGCTCTGGGTCCTGCTCAGTCCTCCTGACACACAGGGACGGCTGCTGGATGTCTTCTTCACTACTGTGTAATCCTGCAAAATGAGGGAAACATCAATATCATTGTAAATACTCCCAGATCACCTTCCCAGTCATGTCCATGTATTATTACCTTAGATAAAAGTGACGTCACTGTAACGCTCCCAGATCCCCTCTCCTCCCCAATCCTGTCTCTATATTATTACTTTAGATATATGTGATGTCACTGGGATGCTCCCAGATCACTTCAGCTCCCCAGTCATGATCCTGTATTATTACTATAGATATAAGTGATGTCACTGTGATGCTACCAGCTCCTGTATTATTACTATATATAAGCGATGTCACTGTGTCGCTCCCAGACTCCCTCACCTCCTTAGTCATGTCTATGTATTATTATTATTATAGATATAAGTGATGTCACTGTGAAGCTCCCAGATACCCTCACCTCCCCAGTCATGTCCCTGTATTATTACTATAGATATAAGTGATGTCACTGTGAAGCTCCCAGATCCCCTCACCTCCCCAGTCATGTCCCTGTATTATTACTATAGATATAAGTGACGTCACTGTAACACTTCCAGATCCCCACACCTCCTTAGTCATGTCTATGTATTATTATTATAGATATAAGTGATGTCACTGTGAAGCTCCCAGATCCCCCTCACCTCCCCAGTCATGTCCCTGTATTATTACTATAGATATAAGTGACGTCACTGTGACACTTCCAGATCCCCTCACCTCCCCAGTCATGTCCCTGTATTATTACTATAGATATAAATGACGTCACTGTGACACTTCCAGATCCCCTCACCTCCCCAGTCATGTCCCTGTATTATTACTATAGATATAAGTGACGTCACTGTGACACTTCCAGATCCCCACACCTCCTTAGTCATGTCTATGTATTATTATTATTATTATAGATATAAGTGATGTCACTGTGATGCTTCCAGACCCCCTCACCTCCTTAGTCATGTCTATGTATTATTATTATAGATATAAGTGATGTCACTGTGATGCTTCCAGACCCCCTCACCTCCTTAGTCATGTCTATGTATTATTATTATAGATATAAGTGATGTCACTGTGATGCTTCCAGACCCCCTCACCTCCCAGTCATGTAAATGTATTATTACTATAGCTATATGTGATGTCACTGTGACACCAAAAAGAAAAAAGAAAAAATAAAGACTCTGTGTTGGGGCACTCTTATGATTGTAGTCAAACAATAAAACGTAACTTTTAATTTAATATTAAAATAATATTAAGTAGCACACAACTTCAAAGCTTTATTTTATGTATATATGCAAATTAACAGTTTATTTTGCATAATTGGCACCCCATAGATGGAGTTGCACTTGATAATGAATTACTGCCTAGGTGAAAATATTTGACTTAATAAATAATTACTTGAATGTCACTGTCTATACTCAGTATCACAAGACAGATTAATTATCCCCACAGGGTTCATCGTTCAGCGGTCTGTATAGTTGCAAATAATTCCTTACTATTATCACTCTCAACGGTACAAGTCATAGATCTCAGTGAGTAAAAGTGTTGCCTCTATGGGTACTTAAACACCTGCTGCTCTACGTTGAGACAGTGGTGTTACCATAAGGCTTTTTAATTCAAAGGATTAGTACCTCCTTGAGGTAGTGTTCATTCTAGCACCCTGCACCTTTCAAAATCAATGCAGTTCCTCTTTCCTGCCTGTGGTGTCGCTCTCTGCTGTGGTGCTTCTCAGCATACTCTGATCTGTTAGTCAGTGCTGTGATACAGGCCTGTGTGTGCTGAGAAGCACCAGAGCAGAGAGCGACACCTCAGGCAGCAAAGAGGAACTGCACAGGATTTGAAAGGTGCAGGGTGCTAGAATGAACACTATTGAGGTGTGACCATCAAAAAGACATTGGTTACAAAGCCCGTATCTCTCAATGCCCCTTGCAGAAGGGGGGCTATTAGTATGGGGTATCCCCTTTGTTGTGGGGGTTCATGATACCTAAAACGGATCCATATCACATACCCCTCGTATTTTTATAAAGAAGGTCTCACATAGAGTGTCCAGGTAGACAGTGAAAATTAGATGGAAAATAGATGGTAGGTGGGTAGTTTCCTTCTGCTGTTCAGCATATAGGTTTACTGCACCTGGTATTCATTGCAGGTCTCCCCATCAATTACTGACCAGGCCTACCGGAGATTGGCTTCCAAGATCGGAAGAGATTGAGCTTATCCTATGGAGTATGGCAGTAATCTTTGCTGAATGAGTGAGTACTCTTACCAAGCAGGAAACAAGAGCTTCTGCTGTCCAACCGGATGAGAGAGCACGCTTAGAATAAAGAAAAGAGAAGAAAGAAGAGAAAGAAGAATAGAAAAAATGAAAGATGATAATGGAGCTAGCCAAGTTTTACGGGTAAAGATATGCGTGAGGTTGGCAATCCAGGGTTACACAGTCTTATTGGCAACAAAATGACCAAATTGTGACATAAATTAAATTCAAGAATCATATAAGAAACTGACCGCGAGTAACATCACCGCTGACCGCAAAGTTCCCACCACTGGATACAATGGAGCGCATAGGCGCTACATTGTATCTCTGCCGTGTGCCGCTCACTGACACTACAGGAGCACACAGCCAATCAGGAGAGTGCCACGACGTAAGTATGTATGTATAGAGGTGTGCATGTATGTAATAAACTTTTTCTGTCACGGTGTGTGTGTCCTGTTTTTTGTTGGGTATTTTTTTAGTAGTAGTACTACAGGTACCAGCGGGCCCGGGTTTTCCACCGCATGCTGGTACTTGTGGTTCTCCAACTACCAGCTTGCAGGGGAACTTGCTGGGACTTGTAGTACTGCTACTAAAAACAATATTCTGAATTTTGACACTTGGCTATCAGCCCCCATCCGCCACCCTTGGATGGGGGGGGGGGGGACAGCCTTGGGCTTCACCCCTAGCCCTTGGGTGGCTGGAGGGGGGGACCCCTTGATTTAAGGGGTTCCCACTCCTCCAGGGTACCCCGGCCAGGGGTGACTAGTTGGGGATGTAATGCCAGGGCCGCCAGGACCACAATAAAAGCGTCCCCCGGCTCTGGCATTATGTACCTGGCTAGTGGAGCCCGGTGCTGGTTCAAAAAATACGTGGGACCCCTACGCTTTTTGTCCCCCGTATTTTTTGCATCAGGACCAGGCACAGAGCCCGTTGCTGGTTGATTAAATATGGGGGAACCCCAGTCATTTTTTTCCTCATATTTTTTCAACCAGGACCGGCTCAAAGAGCCGAGGCTGGTTTTGCTTAGGAGGGGGGACCCCACGCATTTTTTTTCCGACTTTAAACTATTTTTTATTTTTTTAAAGATGCACAATGAAACCCTGCACGGATCTCACAGATCCGTCCGAGTTTCATTGTTTTAATGTCGGCAGTGTTTTACTATTCACTCCCGTAAAACACTGCCAAAAAATACGAATGACATCGACATCGGAAAACACGAAAATTTAAAATACGACAACTTAGTAAATTAGTCGGAAAAAATTCAAAAAGTTACAGTTTAACACACTCGATGTAATTCGTGTTTGAACTTTAACCTCATTCTGAAAATTACGAATTTTAGTAAATATACCCCTGTATGTTGAAAATCTGCACCATGGATGCACCTGGTTGATAAATGAGACAGCTCCTATAATTGGGAGGCGATATATTTACTGAAAACAGAGGCTTATCCTGCTGCAGAGACATTCTGGTATATCACTCAAAAAACTAATCGTCCGAGTGCAGAAGAAGAAAACACTTATTTCTTACAGCTGAATTGCTGTTTACCAGCAAGGGTTAAGAGATAATAATAAAATTATAGGTGGACCTTTGTCCTGGAGTATGTGATGATCAGCTGTTGTATTACATGTCTGTTATACCAGAGAGTGAATGGTAACCTGTGAGATACTAATCATACCCAAATAGAAACATTCACATTGTACGACTTCTCAGTATCTACTAATTACTCAAATGTTAAATCAGCAACTTTGAAAACGACACTTAAAAGTAATCATATAGAGTACAATCAAAAAAGCCCAAATGGGCGCTTACTGGACCGGGAGAACCCCTGGAGTGGGTATGGGCTGCGCAGTCCCAATACCCACGTGGACCAAATGGACCGTTTCACCTCAAGTGGGCTTGTTCTTTTTTCTTTTTCCTTTTTGCTATGCATTTTACTGACTCTGGGAACACCACCGACATTTGAAATCAACACACCATGTGTAAATTGGTAATATGGTCGGTTAGGGACTAATATCCATCAAAGGTTATAGTCTTATGTTTCAACCTGTTGCGGAACTACCCACTTTGTAGTCACTGTGACACCCCCAGATCCCCTCACCTCCCCAGTCATGTCCCTGAATTACTACTAGAGATATAAGTGATGTCACTGTGTCGCTCCCAGATCCCCTCACCTCCCCAGTCATGTCCCTGAATTACTACTAGAGTTATAAGTGACATCACTGTGATGCTCCCAGATCCCTTCACCTTCCGAGTCATGGCCCTGTATTATTACTATAGATATAAATGACATCACTGTGATGCTCCCAGATCCCTTCACCTTCCGAGTCATGTCCCTGTATTATTACTATAGATATTAGTGATGTCACTGTGACACTCCCAGATCCCCTCACCTCCCCAGTCATGTCCCTTTATTATTACTATAGATATAAGTGATGTCACAGTGATACTCCAAGATCCCCTCACCTACCCAGTCATGTCCCTGTATTATTACTATAGATATAAGTGATGTCACTATGATGCTTCCAGATTCCCTCACCTCCCCAGTCATGTCCCTGTATTATTACTATAGATATAAGTGACGTCACAGTGATACTCCCAGATCCCCTCACCTCCCCAGTCATGTCCCTGTATTATCACTATAGATAAAAGTGATGTCACTGTGATACTCCCAGATCCCCTCACCTCCCCAGTCATGTCCCTTTATTATTACTATAGATATAAGTGACGTCACAGTGATACTCCCAGATCCCCTCACCTCCCCAGTCATGTCACTGTAATGATACGATCATACTGTAAATCTTGCATGCTAATGTTTCAACAATAAATGGATACAAAGTATTTAGAAGAAACAATAATGGTGAATTTTATCAGTTAAAGAAAACAATTTAGTATTATCTTTTATTTATATGGTGCCATAAGGGATCTGCAGCGCCCATTACACAGTACATAAACAAATGAGCAGAAAACACAGTGTGAGACAATATGGGACAAATACAAGGTACATGCAAAAAAACAGGGGTTAGGTGCCATCAAAGGGAGTATGAAGTATAAGATAGTGTAAGTAATAGTGTTCACTCTAGGATTTGGGCAGGGCGCCGGACTGTGAGAGGCAGAAGTGTGTGCGCTGAAAAAGGGGTGTGCCCATGCAAAATAAAGGGTGTGGTCATTTCACGTAATAAAAGTGGGCGGTTCAGCCCACAGACGTTAAAACGGGGCGTAAGCGGCTGGCGGTGTCACTGTTTGGGGCATGCCCAGCACCTATGGAGGTGCTGGGCTTTCCCCAAGCTCTCTCACAGCGTGAATGGATGCCGCGCGCATGCGCATGGCATCTTTACAAACTGGGAGGGCAGGAAGCGGGTGGCTGTTCTAGCAGGGCGTCGCAGAAATGGCAGGGCGGATTTTGCCCTTAAAAAAAAACCGGCCAGGGCGCGGCGCCCTGCTAAAACAGCCTAGCGTGAACACTAAGTAAGAGAAGGCAAGGCACATGATGGAGAAGGCCCTGCTCTTGTGAGCTTACAATCTAAAAGGTGAAGGGCTAACAGACCATGGTGACATAGAAGGGGTAGACTGTGAGCGTGGACAAGAGGGTTAGGAGGATAGTTGGCTGGGGTTGGTGAAGAAGTGGGTCTTGAGAGCTCAATTGAAGTTTTGTAGAGAGTCGGATGGGGAGAGGTAGAGAATTCTAGAGAAAGGGAGCAGCAGGTTTTAAATCTTGTAGTTAGGAGTGGGAGGAGGTAATCATTTGGCTGGAGAGGAGGCGTGCATTAGTAGAGCGAAGAGGGCGGGTGGTGGTGTAAAGAGAGATAAGGTCAGAGATGTAAATGGGAGAGGAGTGGGTGAGGGCTTTGTAAGTGAGTGTGAGAAGTTTGAATTGGATTCTGAAGGGGAAGGGGAGTGTCGAAGTCGAATATATTACAGCCATACACATCACGTAAAAACTTCACACAGATGGCCTTCGTGCGGGTACTTGTTCCACTGTGCGTGCGCATACTCGCAAGTTGCGTATGATCACTCCCGTGATCGTGCGTGTTAGCGCGTGGTATGAGTATTTAGGGTAGCATATGCATTTGCATGGAAAAGCCTCAAAGACATATTCTATATTTAAGTCACATAGCACAGAATTTACACATAGCCCATATGCACCACACCAGCGAGTTTCATTTATGTAAAAGGTAAAACAACAGGGGGATTCGACTTTACAGGATATGAGGGGACAGAATTAGGTTAGGAGGTGGTGTTTGGTATCCATCTGTAAGGTATATTAAGAGCAATATTCCGATAGCAGTTTGCAGAAGGTAGCACGCTCCTGCGCATAATTATGCGCAGGAACAGAATATTAATATCTTACTGTATTTACTGTACACATGATATTCGGTGGGAACCCACTGGAGAACAACTGTAACTGCACCCGGACCAGGCATCGCCCACCTATTCAAACCGACCTATGACCCCTCCTGTACTGTAAATGACCATCCCAGTGACCTATAGGTGAAGAGATTACAGTTTCCATTGTATCATGTTTTGGACAAATGTATAAAAACCCAGCTGCCTGGCCGGCCACACACATTCTCTGAAGGTCATCTATCTTGATTGATTGAGGACCGGGTGGCGCTGGCGAACAAACGTATGTACCATTGATTGTAGCCTCTTCTCTTATTGTGTTTGTATTATTGTTGTAACCCCCTGCTAGTAAATAACCGTTGGTGGGTCGGACCCCAACATATTTTAAATACAATTGGTGTCGTGTTCCTTTCCTGCTAAAGGTTTAAAGTGTATCTCAGCCACTCGGGCTGCTGCATTGTGCTCACAGCATGTAGGCTTGTGTACACAAAGTGTGTACTTATTACGCCCGTTCTCATGAGTACGCATAGTGCATACACGGTGCTAGCTTGTGTACGTAAGGTGCGTACACAGTACAGAGGTTAAGGATTATATTCAGCGGCCGCAGCGGCTGGAACTTTATTGAAATAAGTTGTTGCTTTTTCGTCCTGTAAGTTAATCAGCTTTAACAGGAGCCAGTGAAGGGCTTGTAGGAGAGGGGAGGTGGACGTAGTACATTTGGTGAGGAAGATGAGCCAGGCAGCAGCATTGAGGGTATATTGGAGTGGAGATATGTATGTGTTAGGGCTGCCAGTCAGGAGGAGAGTACAGGAGAGGGAGGAGGGAAGGAATACACCAAGACAGCGCACTTGGCGGCTAGAGAAGATAGTAGTGCCATCAGTAGATAATGACATTGTGGGAGGTGAGGTTATGCGGCAGGGAGGGAAGATGATCAGCTCGGTCTTAGACATGTTAGGTGTAATAAAGCGCTGGGACATCCAAACAGAGACAGCAGTGAGACAGTTGGAGATTCGAGTGAGGAGAGCAAGAGAGAGGTCCGGATACAGGAAAGATAGATTTGAGTGTCATCAGCATAGAGATGATATTAGAAATCAAAATAATGAATGAGCTTACCTAGTGAGGACGTATAGAGAGAGAAAAGAAGAGGTCCAAGGACAGAACCTTGGGGGACATCTACAGTTAGTGGAAGTGGGGGGAGGTGGAGTCATGAGAGGAGACAGAGAAGTAACGGCCAGACAGATAGGAAGAGAAAGCAGTATCACGCAGACCAATGGAGTGAAGGATTTGCAGTAGTAGAGGGTGGTCCACAGTGTCAAAAGCAGCACAGAGATCAAGAAGAATAAGTAGAGAGTAGGATTTAGCAGCATGGAGGTCATTGCAGACCTTTGTAAGGGCAGTTCACTGAAGTGGGGAGGACGGAAGCCAGACTGGAATGGGTCAAGCACTGAGTGTGAGGAAAGAAAGGAATATTATAACACAGGCCTCTCCCCCTGTAGAGTAGGATGCCACAGGCTGCTCCTCCCATCTATTATGACAACACAGTCCACTCCCCCTGTATACTATGACAACATAGGATGCTACCCCTGTATATTATGACAACACAGGCCACTCCCCCTGTATATTATGACAACACAGGATGCTACCCCTGTATATTATGACAACACAGGCCACTCCCCCTGTATATTATGACAACACAGGCCGCTCCTTCTGTATATTATGACAACACAGGATGCTACCCCTGTATATTATGACAACACAGGCCGCTCCTTCTGTATATTATGACAACACAGGCTGCTCCCCTTGTATACTATGACAACACAGGATGCTACCCCTGTATATTATGATAGCACAGGATGCTACCCCTGTATATTATGACAACACAGGATGCTCCCCCTGTATATTATAACAACACAGGATGCTATCCCTGTATATTATAACAACACAGGCCGCTTCCTCTGTATATTATGACAACACAGGATGCTCCCCCTGTATATTATGACAACACAGGATGCTCCCCCTGTATATTATGACAACACAGGATGCTCCCCCTGTATATTATAACAACACAGGATGCTATCCCTGTATATTATAACAACACAGGCCGCTCCCTCTGTATATTATGACAACACAGGATGCTATCCCTGTATATTATAACAACACAGGCCGCTCCCTCTGTATATTATGACAACACAGGATGCTACCCCTGTATATTATGACAACACAGGTCGCTCCCCCTGTATATTATGACAGCACAGGATGCTACCCCTGTATATTATGACAACATAGGCCGCTCCTCCTGTATACTATGATAGCACAGGTCGCTCTCCCTGTATACTATGACAACATAGGCCGCTCCCCCTGTATACTATGACAACACAGGATGCTACCCCTGTATATTATGACAACGCAGGCCGCTCCTTCTGTATAGAAAGACATTACATGCCGCTCACCCTATATAATAATACTAACACGACACCACAGGCACCTCCCAATGTATAGAAGGGCAACACAGTTCGCTCCCCCTGTAGAGTAGGACAACACATAGCGCTCCCCTGTATAGTACAATGCCATTATATGTATAGAATAACGGTAACGGCGAGGTCTGCGCCACCTGTATTACGGTAAGGGTGGGGTATACTCCACCGGTATTACGGTAACGGCGGGCTCTGCGCCACCTGTATTACAGTAATGGTGGGCTCTGCGCCACCTGTATTACGGTAACGGCGGGCCTGCGCCACCTGTATTACGGTAACGGCGGGGTCTGCGCCACCTGTATTACACTAATAGGACACTAGAGTGTCAGCCACCTGTACAGGGATAATGCAGCACCAGAGGCTGCTCCAGCTGCACTATAACAAGGCACCAGAGGCTGCTCCCCCTGTAGTACAGAACCTGACACCAGAGCTGCTCAGCCTATAGAATAATAATAATAATAATATCATTACCTGCTGCCAGACACAGCAATGGCTGCTCTCTGCTCCTGCTGCATTGTGGGAATGATAGAAGGAAGGCGGAGCTCAGACCAGGGGAAAATGGCCGCCGCTCCTGATGTCATTACACGGCCAGGGAACCTATTGCTGCTGCCAGACTGGTCTACAAGAAAATGGCCGCCGGCCTCCTGCACTGATGACATGTACAGTAATAATCGTTACAGAGGGCGGGGCTGTAGGCGGGGTGAAGGAGGGGAGGGGCCAGCAACCAGTAAGCGGCCTGTGCTAATCATACCCTACTTCCTGTCTGTGCGGTCCACCTTACTTCCGTACTGTGCGTTCCACATACAGGAAGTGAGTTTTCGTCGACTGCTGCAGCCTCCCAGTGTCCGTGGAGATCAGGTAATGACGTCTTACTATACAGAGGGAGCAGCCTGTGGTGTCCTGATATTATTATTATACAGGGGGAGCAGCCTTTGGTGTCCTGTTATTATTACTATACAGGGGGAGCAGCCTGTGGTGTCCTGTTATTATTATACAGAGGGAGATGCCTGTGGTTTCCTGTTGTTATTATTATACAGAGGGAGTGGCCTGTGGTGTCCGGTTATTATTATTATTATTATTATACAGGGGGAGCGGCCTGTGGTGTCCTGTTGCTATTAGTGTTATACAGGTGGAGCAGGTTTTTGTGTACGGTTATTGTACAGGGACAGCGGCTTGTGGTGTCCAGGTATTATTATTATACATTGGGAGTGTTGGTGATGTCCTACAATACTGGAGGAATGGCCTGAGGTGTCCTGCTTTTAAAGACATCTGTTATTATCTTTATACTGGGGTGCAGCCTTTAGTGTCGTTATTATTATTAATTTTATTATATGTAATTTTGGGGATTGAAAATATTGCTCAGTATGAAGACCTGGGAGTGTCACTGTGACATCACTTATATCTATAGTAATAATACAGGGACATGACTGGGGAGGTGAGGGGAACTGGGAGTGTCACAGTGAGTTCATATATCTATAGTAATGTAACCCCTTTTTTACCTGGGGGTAAAGTGTATATGTACAATGTGCCTCCACCCAAGCTATTCAGAGCCCAATACTCTAATCGCTTAGGAAATAACCTACCCCTGTAGTGGTCGCCTATAACATTAGTATGTGATGTAACCAGATAGGACTATGCACATTTACCTATCGTACCTTTCCTTTGTGATTTCAGGCTCTTCCACAGATACGGAGACAGTTCCACCGGTAAGTATACTAGTTTTAATATGCAAGAAGTTATAGGCCACTTTATACAGTTATATCATATAATACTCAAACCATGAACCATTCTAATAATATACCCCACCTGTACATAATAATATACCCCACCTATACATAATAATATACCCCACCTATACATAATAATATACTCCACCTATACATAATAATATACCCCACCTATACATAATAATATACCCCACCTATACATAATAATATACCCCACCTATACATAATAATATACCCCACCTATACATAATAATATACCCCACCTATACATAATAATATACCCCACCTATACATAATAATATACCCCACCTGTACATAATAATATACCCCACCTGTACATAATAATATATCCCACCTGTACATAATAATATACCCCACCTGTACATAATAATATACCCCACCTATACATAATAATATACCCCACCTATACATAATAATATACCCCACCTATACATAATAATATACCCCACCTATACATAATAATATATCCCACCTATACATAATAATATACCCCACCTGTACATAATAATATATCCCACCTATACATAATAATATACCCCACCTATACATAATAATATACCCCACCTATACATAATAATATACTCCACCTATACATAATAATATACCCCACCGATACATAATAATATACCCCACCTATACATAGTAATATACCCCACCTATACATAATAATATACCCCACCTGTACATAATAATATACCCCACCTATACATAATAATATACCCCACCTGTACATAATAATATACCCCACCTGTACATAATAATATACCCCACCTATACATAATAATATACTCCACCTATACATAATAATATACCCCACCTATACATAATAATATACCCCACCTATACATAATAATATACCCCACCTATACATAATAATATATCCCACCTATACATAATAATATACCCCACCTGTACATAATAATATACCCCACCTATACATAATAATATACCCCACCTATACATAATAATATACCCCACCTATACATAATAATATACTCCACCTATACATAATAATATACCCCACCGATACATAGTAATATACCCCACCTATACATAGTAATATACCCCACCTATACATAATAATATACCCCACCTATACATAATAATATACCCCACCTGTACATAATAATATACCCCACCTGTACATAATAATATACCCCACCTATACATAATAATATACTCCACCTATACATAATAATATACCCCACCTATACATAATAATATACCCCACCTATACATAATAATATACCCCACCTATACATAATAATATAACCCACCTATACATAATAATATACCCCACCTATACATAATAATATACCCCACCTATAAATAATAATATACCCCACCTATACATAATAATATACCCCACCTATACATAATAATATACCCCACCTATACATAATACTATACCCCACCTATACATAATACTATACCCCACCTATACATAATAATAATATACCCCACCTATACATAATAATAATATACCCCACCTATACATAATAATATACCCCACCTATACATAATAATATACCCCACCTGTACATAATAATATACCCCGCCTATACATAATAATATACCCCACCTATACATAATAATATACCCCACCTATACATAATAATATACCCCTCCTATACATAATAATATACTCCACCTATACATAATAATATAGCCCACCTATACATAAGGTAATGCATGCAATACAGAACATACGATTCCACAAGAAAGTTGTGAGGCTGCGTTTGATAAACCACCCGGGTTCTCTTACTATAATCGTGCACGGTTGGGGCCCTTTCGTGTCTGTGTATAAGAAGTACTCTGGGTTATATGGGTCTCCACTTGGAGCAATTGTCCTCACGATTGTTGAGCAATCCCTACTTCATGGCAATGAATAGCATGGTTTCCATGGAAGATCTAATTGTAGCGCTCCTAGACAACCTGAAACAGGAAGGTAGTACGTGGAGCTCTCCACCCTGGAATCCCTGACACCCGTGGTCTACTCGTTACATATAGTGGGGTGATGATCTGTGTTACCTGTCCCAGTATAAGCATAGCCCCACTGTAGATCCATGGGGGTGGCTCCAGAACATACAGAAGTCCCGGTTATTGGCACCTGTCTCTGATAGGTAAGGGGTGCTTAGTCTCCCTAGTGTATCATTTCCAAGTTTAGGTGACCCTGCGCCCTCTCCGAGCTGCTTTCATCATTATACACCACCGCACTCTATGACTGCTACCCTGCTGGTCATTATCTAATGCAGTGGTTCTTAAACTCGGTCCTCAGGACCCCACACAGTGCATGTTTTGCAGGTAACCCAGCAAGTGCATAGGTGTATTAATTACTCACTGACACATTTTAAAAGGTCGACAGGTGGCGCTAATTATTTCACTTTTGATTCTGTGAGGAGACCTGCAAAACATGCACTGTGTGGGGTCCTGAGGACCGAGTTTGAGAACCTGTGCTCTAATGGATATGGAGTCTCTAGAGGTGATATTTGTACTTCTCAGATCCACCGATCCTGCTGGTCCCTGTGCTACTGTGCTGGGGGCTGGTACTTTAATAGTTAAAGGCTGATAGGGGAATATGCAGATTAGCAGGATTTATATGGGGGCATCCTGCACTTACAATGATAGTGTGCCCGGTCTGGCCCTCCCCCCGACTCCGCATCCACCAACAACCGGGCTCTTCCTGCAGGTTGGATGGATGAGGGACACAGCTCTGCCTCGGGGGGGAAACTGTCTGCTACTGCTGGAGTCCTGGTAGCTACTGCCTGTACTGCGGTCTCCTTCTATGTACTAGCCTGCCCCGCCAGTGCTCTACCTCCCAGCACTCTCCGTGACAACCAGGCACCGGGACGTCCCTGCTCGGCGTCCACCAGGGGAAATTAACACAGCGCTTCTCACCCGCAGCGGGAGACATCCAATTCCTTTCCCCCACAGGGGCTCTCTCACTCGCAGGGAACCGCCTTCCTGTAAGCTCCCTTGTCTCAGCCGCCAGCCTTTTTCTCTCCCCTTAGTCAGCCCACCAACAAAACCGCCACTACACGCGCCCAGCCACCTCTCTCAGCACACGGGACCTCTGGAAGCTTCTCCGTGATCTCCCCCGCACACTGCACGCTTCCCAGAGTCCCCTCACCTTCAGCAGGCACAGAATAATAACATGCATAAACACTATACATTATTGGATCACTAGAAAGATCCAAGTTATTATCACATATATGGTATACATCAGTTGGCAGCATCTCTATTACCTTATAGATCTACACATTCATTAATTGATTTGCCCCCTCATAGTGTCCCAAGGCCTTCAAATTACTAGAGTACTACAGTAATAATACAGGGACATGACTGGGGAGGTGAGGGGATCTGGGAGCGTCACAATAACGTCACTTATATCTATAGTAATAATACAGGGACATGACTGGGGAGGTGAGGGGATCGGGAGTGTCACAGTGACATCACTTATATCTATAGTAATAATACAGGGACATGACTGGGGACGTGAGGGGATCTGGAAGTGTCACAATAACGTCACTTATATCTATAGTAATAATACAGGGACATGACTGGGGAGATGAGGGGATCGGGAGTGTCACAGTGACATCACTTATATCTATAGTAATAATACAGGGACATGACTGGGGTCTGAGGAGACTTGGGAGTACAGTAACACCGGGGGATGTGTCTGGGTGATGACTGGAGAGGTGACTGCTGGGAATGGGACATTATACAGTAGCACCGGGGGATTTGTCTGGGTGATGACTGGAGAGGTGACTGCTGGGAATGGGACATTATACAGTAACACCAGGGGACGTGTCTGGGTGATGACTGTATCACTGTGTGTCAGGTGTCTATAAGGTGTCAGGATGTCACTGTCTATGTCTCCATGCAGGAGGGGGAGTATATAGAAGAGCACAGGGGTCTGTACAAGGACGTGATGATGGAGAATCACCGCCCCCTCACATCACTGGGTAAGACTGTCATGTATTGTACAAGGGAGAGCAGGTATGGGGGCCCCCTATATACACACATCATCTGATAATCACATATAAACACTGTACTCAGTCACTGTGTGTCTCCTACAGATGGGCACAGTAACAGAGATACACCAGAGAGATGTCCCCATCCTCTGTATTCCCAGGACTGTACAGAGGAGAATCACAGGACCCCACAGGAGGATCAGGTAGGTGGGATTTAGGGTCTCATCCAATACACCAAAGTGACTGTCACTATATGATGTTCAGAGAAGCTGTGTGCGTATAGTACAGTAATATTATACTGTTTCACCTCAATTTAATCAAACAATATGCAAATGCCATTGTATTTTTTGGGTTATTTAGGTAGAACATCTTTCTCGTATAAAGGCAGAAGCTATAAGGAGAAAAGAAGAGACGGATGTGAGAGATATGAAGGCAGAAGATACAGAAGGAGAAGAAGAGACGGATGTGAGAGATATGAAGGCAGAAGATCTAGAGGGAGAAGAAGAGACGTATGTGACTGATATAAAGGCAGAATATATAGATGGAGAAGAAGAGACATATGTGACTGATATAAAGGCAGAAGATATAGAGGGAGAAGAAGAGACGTATGTGATTGATATGAAGGTAGAAGATACAGAGGGAGAAGAAGAGACGTATGTGACTGATATGAAGGCAGAAGATATAGAGGGAGAAGAAGAGACGTATGTGACTGATATGAAGGCAGAATATACAGAGGGAGAAGAAGAGACATATGTGACTGATATGAAGGAAGAAGATACAGAGGGAGAAGAAGACACGTATGTGAGGGGTGATCAGCAGTGTAAGGAGGAGGAGATCCCTACAGATATCAGCACAGGTGAGTAATAAACACTTATTACAGAAGTCACATATTCTCATTGCTCAGTCACTACAGCAATCTTTTATTCTACGCCCTCCTCCGCCATCAGCCCTGTTCTCAGTTGGGTGTTTTTAACACAAGGCTATCCATGACAAACATCAGATGAAGAGAGTTATTACACACATCACTATAGTGTTATTAAAAGTAACAAGCAGAAGTTTATTTTTAGGGATCATATATAAGTAGTATTGTGTTTTTTGTGTAGCGTCTAATTTGTATGGGATCTAAATTTCTCAGTTTAGCAACCTTTTATTAAATAACCTTCATTTTGTTAGATGATGCACGTATTAAATAACTCCTTGTATATAGTAGACCTATTTGGCCATTTGTGGTCAGGTTTACTATATCTTTACATTTAGCGAGGTGTAGTCGTGGTGTAAAGGACAGAGTGTGATTCCTGATTAGTTAAAAAAACAAATACCAAATACAGAGCAACATCACGAAACAGGTAATTTCAACTTTAAACTTGTCATTTATTTTGTACTGTCTGGACATGGCTACTAATAACAGATGCACAAACATAATTCTTATAGCTATGTGTGTAAATGCTAGAAGCTTAGGAGACAAAATTCCAGAGCTAATTGTGATAATGACCAAGGATAACCTGGATATTGTGTCAATTACAGTCATGGTGCAATGAGAATCATGACTGGGCCATAGCTATACCAGGATACAATTTATTTAGGAAGGATAGAATAGTCAGTATAGGAGGAAGGGTAGCAATGTATGTGGGAAAAAAGCATAAATGCTACTTCAATTGACACAAAACATTGAAGAAAATCTGAGGCCCTTTGGGTCACCACAGAAACCGTGGAGAAGGACATTATTCGCATTGGGGTGATCTGTAGACCACCTGGCCAGGGGCAGGATTTGGATAGGAATCTATTGTTGGACATCACTAAAATGGCTTTAAAGGGAGAAGTCATAATCATGGGAGACTTTAATTTAACTGATGCAAATTGGGAGGGGTCTTTTGCAAGTTCAGCTACAAGTGGCAAATTTCTATATTCCTTACAGGGAGCATCTCTCAATAAACAGCAGATATTTCCCTTCTGCATAGAAAAGCGGTTGGGAAAGAAAGAAGTAAACATCCTTTCTCTTTCATCCACTAGGGGACACTGGAGTCTTATACAGTAGGGGTGTGAAGCTTTCAACCGGAGGTGTGGCACAATCTAAAAATTAGTATTGTCTGCACAGCCGGCTCCTCCCCCTTCACATCCCTCAGTTTGAAAAATTGTGCCAAGGAGGTACAAGCACAAGAAGGGAGCTCCTCCTCCATTTCAGTACTGAGACTGAGTTAACCTAATGTAAAGGGGGACGAAAGTCTTAAGAATAGAGAGACAATGATCCTTACTAAATGGGATCTGCATCTCTCCTCAGAAAATCCGGAGCACAGAGTCAGCAGTGAGTACTGGTTGTAAAGGGGCCCTAGTTACAGTTAAACTTACGGTAACCATAGCTTCTTCATGGATCCAGGAGGCAGTTTGACAGACTTCCTCCCACGGACCGCACACAACGCTGCTACCTTCTGGCTCTTAGCCCTGGGACTCAGCAGCGCAGCTTCCCCGCTGCCCCCTCCTTCCGCTGCCGCTGTGACAGAACAATCGGTCTGAAACACTCCCTGGCCGTCTATACACTCCCGCTTCATGTCAGCTCCCCCGCCCTCCTTCCTCTACCGACAGAGGGCTGAGGGAGAAGCAGCGCGGCTGTCAGCGGCAGCGTATACCGCCGCCTCTTAAACACACAGCGGGGCGCTTGAAAAGAGCGCCGCCGCCCACTGAAACGACATATCTCTCATGGCTGCAGCCGCAGCTTCTCCTGCACTCGCCGGGACCCGGGCTATATCCCCCGCACACTTCCTCCCACCGTCGGCGCTAGTACGAGGGCGCGGAGGGCTGGAAAAGATGACGGGGGAACAAGCAGCAGCGGCTTCTCATACGCTGCTGCCTTATAACTTAAGACCTGGTAGGCTAGCAGCGCAGCTCCTCCGCCGCTCCCCTTTTATAGAGAGTAGAGGCTATTCCATTTGGGGGTTAGATGATGTTTGATGAGTTAGACAAGTGGATTTCACAAGCAACTGCAGTGACATCTACCTTTCTACCTACTTCTTACTCGAGCACCACGTCACACGTTAGAGGAGGTTGCTCGGGACCAGTGTTTAAATTCATTTGATCGCTGTCGTACCGAGCCAGAAGAGGTTTTGGAGCAACAGACTCGTGGAACCAGAGGTAGAGGTCATTCACAGTCGACACCAGAAAAGCAGGGCAGACCTGCTGACAAACCCGTGGTATGATGGTTTTCCTACTCACCTGGGGTCCCCCTTGGGGGGCGCAGAGTTGGAAGGTTTTCGGGACGCCTGGACCAAAACATCACCAGACGTCTGGATCATCCAGATATTTCCCAGGGTTATAGGATAGTTTACAAGAGCGTCCACACGGTCCATTTATTTGCAGCGCGAGGGCCTAGGTGCCCGTTGTGAGCAGGAGCGTTACAGGAGGCAACTTCAAAGACTCCTGCATACAAAGGGTTAAGTCGCCAGTCCCATATCCTCAATGAGGAACAGGATTTTATTCAAAACTTTTGGTAGTGCAAAATACCTTCATATCCCGATTTGGACGTCTCACCAAGCTTACTTAAGATTTGCACCGGTGTGGGATCACTACCGAATCAGGGCTCTGCCATTCGGTCTATCATCAGCTCCAAGAATCTTTATAAAGATCAAAGCAATAGTGGTGACAGGATTGAGACAGGGGTCACGATCATACCTTATCTAGACAATCTACTGATCAAGGCCTCATCTCAGAAACAGCTGATAAAGGATGCTCAGGCATCTCATCAATTTCTCATTCAACATGGGTGGATTGTGAACCTCCAGAAATCCAACCACATGCCAACTCCACAGATTCATTTCCTCGATTTCATCTTGGACACGATACAATTAAGAGTATTCCTACCAGAGAACTAGATCTAGGACCCACAGAGGTTAGTGGCTCAGGTACTAAGGACACAGACGGGTTCTCTACACCTCTGTGCTACTTCTCGAGAAGAGGGTGGCGCCGTTCGCAGCTCTCCGGTACGGCGGACTTCATTCCTGACCATTCCAGATGAAACTCATTGCTCAGGGAGCAGGTTCGCACTGGCTTCTACATCGAAGAATCCAGCTTCCACCACACATACGAACCTACTTGATTTGGTGGTCGTTGCACAAGAATCTCGCAGCAGGCAAGAGATTCGGCATTTGGGATTGGAGGATCCTGACAACGGACGCCACTCTCAGAGGTTGCGGTGCCGTCCTAGTGGAACAAATTCCTAATGGTTTGCAGATTCAAGATGGAATAAATCCAGTCAGTTATTGTGGGTTTAGAACATGGAGGGGTCATGGTATCCATGGACATAAAGGATGGACGTTACAGGAGAGCAGCCTACCCATAGACATTCTCGAACTGAGAGCAGTTTACAATGTGCTTCTCTTAGCCGCAGACCTAGTCATGGGTCAACACTTAAAGATACAGTCGGACAATGTCACGATGACGTCTTACATAAACCATCAAGGAGGAACAAAGAGCAGGATGGCGTTAAAGGAAGCCACAAAGATCTTTTTGTGGGCAAAAAGGCGAAACATCATCCTCTCAGCAGTGTTCATTCCAGGTGTAGAAAACTGTGAAGCAGATTATCTCAGCCGCCAGGACATGCATCCGGGAGAGTGGTGCCTACATCCACGGATTTTCGAAATGGTGTTGAGGAGATGGGGTCTATCTCAAGTCGATCTAATGGCGTCTTGGCAAAACCATCAGCTGCCTAGATATGTGTCCAGGACAAAAGATCCAGCAGCAGAAGGAGTGGACGCATTAACACTTCCTTGGTGTTACAGGAGGGTTTACATTTTTCCACCTTTCCCACTCATACCCAGGGTTCTGAAACGGTTGAAACGAGAACGAGTGTGGGCATTTCTAATCGCACTAGATTAGCCCCGCAAGAGTTGGTACTCAGACCTGCGAGGGTTACTAGTGGAAGATCCTTGGCGGTTACCTCAGAGGGAGGACCTGCTATCTCAGGGACTGTTCCAACACCCACACCTGCACAGGCTGCGTTTAACGGCGTGGCTATTGAAACCCGGATCTTAAGAAACGGAAGGATACCAAGAACGGCCATTCCTACAATGTTTGCCGCTAGGAAGCCGGTCACAGCCATGCACTACTACAGGATTTGGAAGAGGTACATGGACTTATGTCAAGAATGTGGGTGGAATTCAACGATCTTCCACTTATCCAGACTTCTACTTTTCCTTCAGGCCGGTCTAGATGTAGGACTGAGGCTAGGCCCTCTGAAGGTTCAAATTTCGTTTCTCTCTATACTATTTCAACAAGCGGTTAGCATTCTTGCCAGAGGTTCAAACCTTTTTACAGGGGGTTCTGAGGATACAACCCCCTTTTAGTCCTACCACTGCGCCATGGGACTTAAATTTGGTGTTGGAATTTTTGAGATCTCCAACTTTTGAGCCGTTAGCAAGAACAGACCTGAAATATCTCTTTTGGAAGGTCACATTATTGATTGCCTTGGTTTCGGCCAGGCGGGTTTCTGAGTTGGGAGCCTTATCGTGTAAGAGTCCTATGAATGTTTCATGAGGATAGGGCAGAACTCCGTACAAGAGCAGGTTTCCTTCCTAAGGTTTGTTTCACGTAAACCAGCCAATTGTGGTCCCATCTTTTCAGGGTCTCGCAGATGGGGAAGTGTCCTTGGATGTTGTCTGAGCTTTAAGGGTATATGTACAAGTTACGTCGTCCTTCAGAAAGTCGGACCATTGTTTGTTCTTTATGATGGGCCAAAGAAGGGGTGCCAGCATCTAAGCAGCCTTTGTCTAGATGGATTCGACTTGCCATTCGGCAAGCTTATATTTCCTGTGGCAAACAGGTTACGGTTCAGACGGGTGCTCATACCACCAGATCAGTGGGTGCCTCATGGGCGGCTGCCAGATGTGTTTCCACTACTCAACAGACAATGAGGAGTGGGTGCAAATCCACTCCCCCAAATTCCCTTCCGCACGCTGAAAATGACCCTGTAACCATACCTGAACCTATCTGGTAATAAAATTCAGAGAATTAGTCACAAATGTTTGCAAACACATGTTTAGCTGCTGAGCCACGTCACGCCTTCTCTGATACAGCAGTCCTAACCTACATAATAGCAATGCCCACATAGGGCCATGTCATTTGTCACAGTAGGCCTCATGATGAAGGCTATTACTAAAACACTTCCAGACAGAGAGCTAACTTACCCTGGAGTCACCCCCAGGATCTCCCATTGGCACTACAAGGAACAGCATGCCTTCCAAATGCTGCTCCCATTCAATTCCACTACTCAACTTTGCAGAGCGGCGACGTGGTCCTCAGCCCACACGTTCGTGAAATTTGACAAGTTTGATACCTTTGGGTCCGTAGACTGTAAGTTCGGACGTTTTTTTGGGAGCACTCTTGTTAATTTAATTGCAATTAAAATATAACCTTTAGGAAATATACACTAAAAATTCATATAAATTGATCCTACTTAATTAAAAGAAAGATTACTATTGACTGAATTGTCTTACTATCAGTATTATATCAATCAGGGTGAAAAATATTTTATTTAGAAGAAATATATTCATATGTGTAATACTTTACCATCTAGAACACTTCCAGACAGCCGTGGGCTCTCCCTATTGTTTCCTGTAAATAGAATCAGTTACATGTGCATGGTATCCACACATACACCTTATTCATTATCATTTTCATAAGGGAGACGCTGAGGCTTATATATACTGTCTATGTATGGTAGGTATCTCTTCCATACCTACCATACATAGACAGGAAAACTATGTATATAGGAAACTATAGGTCTGTAAGACAATACAGAAGGAAACTATAGGTCAGTAAAACAATACAGAAGGAAACTATAGGTCAGTAAAACAATACAGAATAAACTATAGGTCAGCAAGACAATACAGAAGGAAACTATAGGTCAGAAAGACTACAGTAAGCCATTATACGTCAGTAAGACAAACTATAGGTCATTAAGACAATACAGAAGAAACTATAGGTCAGTAAGACAATACAGAAGAAACTAGGTCAGTAAGTCAATACAGTAGGAAACTATAGGTCAGTAAGACAATACAGTAGGAAACTCTAGGTCAGTAAGACAATACACTAAGAAACTGTAGGTCAGTAAGACAATGCAGTAGGAAACTAGGTCAGTAAAACAATACAGAAGAAACTAGGTCAGCAAGACAATATAGTACGAACTATAGGTCAGTAAGACAATACAGTAGGAAACTATAGGTCAGTAAGACAATACAGTAGGAAACTGTAGGTCAGTAAGACAATACAGTAGGAAACTATAGGTCAGTAAGACAATACAGTAAGAAATAATAGGTCAGTAAGACAATACAGTAGGAAACTGTAGGTCAGTAAGACAATACAGTAGGAAACTATAGGTCAGTAAGACATTACAGAAGGAAACTAAGTCAATAAAACAATACAGAAGAAACTATAGGTCAGTAAAACAATACAGAAGAAACTATAGGTCAGTAAGACAATACAGTAGTAAACTATAGGTCAGTAAGACAATATGGAAGGAAACTATAGGTCAGTAAGACAATACAGAAGGAAACTATAGATCAGTAAGACAATGCAGAAGGAAACTATAGGTCACTAAGACAATACTGAAGGAAATTATAGGTCAGTAAGACAATACTGTAGGAAACTATAGGTCAGTAAGACAATACTGAAGGAAACTATAGGTCAGTAAAACAGTACAGTAGGAAACTATAGGTCAGTAAAACAATATGGAAGGAAACTATAGGTCAGTAAGATAATACACTAGGAAACTATAGGTCAGTAAGACAATACAGAAGGAAACTATAGGTCAGTAAGACCATGCAGTGAGAATAGTGGGGATGGCAGTAGTGAATGAAAGGGGGGAGGAGTAGGGGGTAGGGAAAGAGCAGCCGGCAAGGGTATAACATGGGTATTAAAGTTTTTACCAAAACACTAGCTAATAATGATTATGGGTCACCATTGCTGCATAAAGAGAATGATGCCCCTAGCACAAGGGGAAATACTGATCTTAATTGTATGTATGTAAATGCTAGAAGACTTACAGGAAAAAGGGGGAACTAGAAATCCTTGCAGCAAGCAAACAGTATGATACTATAGGCATTACTGAAACTTTGGTGGGACGAATCTCATTATTGGACAGGGTTATACGCTGTTCAGGAGAGACAGCTTAAATAAACGGGGTGGAGGGGTATGTCTTTATGTAAAGCCGTTATTAAAACCTCATATATGGGAAGATATTCAAGAGGGGACTGTAAATACTGTTGAGACGTTATGGGTAGAAATTGCATGCGGGGGTAAAGCAATAAAAAAGTTATTGGTGTTATGCTACAGGCCGCCTGGTATTAATGTGTCTGATGAGGAATTGTTACTGAAGCAAAGTGAAAGAGCAGCAGGAGTAGGAGACATAGTAGTGATGGGAGACTTTAACTATCCAGAGATAAATTGGAAAAACGATTCATGTGATACTGCTAGGGGTAATATGTTTTTACACACACTAAATGATATCTACTTCATTCAATTAATCGAGGAACCAACTGGTACAATGCAATCTTAGTCCTGGTATTAACAAACAATGGGGAATTGGTATCAAATATTATAGTAGGGGAGCCCATAGGAAACAGCGACCACGATATGGTCTCATTCAATATCAGCGTTCATAAGCAGTCCTATACTGGCTCAAGGATTGTAACAAAATATGCAAAAAAGAAATAAGAGCAGCTAAAGTAGAAACTGAAAAACTAGTAGCAAAGGAAAGCAAAGCAAATCCCATTTTTTTTTAAATATATCAACAGCAAGAGATTAAAGGAGAGTATATTCCAGTGTTTCCCAACCACGGTCCTCAAGGCACACTAAAAGTGGGTACACACTAATAGATTTATCTGCAGATCAGTTGATCTGCAGATATATCTATGGACGGATCGGGCAGTGTGTTCAGCATACACACTGCCCGATCCGTCGGGGACTGACGTCATGAACTGGGCGGGCATGTACACACGCCTGCCCAGTCCAGCTGTCAATCACCGCCGGCCGCCGCAGCATGTGTATGGGCGGTCGGCCAACCGCCCCGTACACACACAGCGACGCGTCAATATATCGGTAGATATATTGGCTGTCGGCTGTACTGCGCGGCCGACACAATACGTCTGTGAACGACGGAGTTCACAGATGTATCGCCGTACACACTGGCCGACGGTCCAATGATATATCGGCCATTCAAGAGAACGGCTGATATATCGACCAGTGTGTACGGGCCTTGACAGTCCTGGTTTTAGTGACATCCAGGCTTGAACACAGGTGACATAATTAGTAGCTCAGTTATTTTGATTTAACCATCTGTGCTGAAGCCTGGATATCACTAAAACCTGCACTGTTGGTGTGCCTTGAGGACCGCGTTTGGGAATGCCTGATATAGACCCTTTAAAAGACAAAATGGGAGTCTTAATCAAAAATGATAATGACATAGCGGACAAACTAAATTAGTTTTTTTTTCAACTGTATGTACAAGAGAAGACCAAATGCAGGTACTAACACACAATGTCACCAAAGATAATGTCCCACTGCTAAGTGCTTATTTATGTGAGGAGGTAGTCTGTGACCGATTAATAAATGTAAAGATTAATAAGTCACCGGGTCCCGATGGAATTCACCCGAGGGTTCTTATGGAGCTTCACTCTGAACTTGCCAGACCGCTATTTTTGATCTTTAAAGATTCAGTTATATCAGGTATGGTTCCCAAAGACTGGCGTATAGCGGAAGTACAGATGGGTCCACGGTTATCTTGACTAGTTTTCTGCGCCTAGGCACAACATGATTTATTAGCATAAACCCTTCATCTATTGTTCTCAGCAGCAATACAATACAGAGGACAATACAGCAGGGGATTAAGTCATTACAGCAGGGGATTAAGTCCGACTGGCCAGTCTCAGTTAATCCTATTAAAGGTCAAGATAAATGTGGACCCATCTGTAGTGCCAATATTCAAAAAGGGGAATAAAGCTGAACCAGGTAATTATAGACCAGTTAGTCTTACATCTATAATGGGGAAAGTATTGGGAGGTATTCTAAGGGATAGTATTCAGAAGTTCAGTAAGGTCATTAAAAGGAACCAACATGGATTTGTGAAGGACAGATCATGTCAAACCAACTTACTTGGCTTTTATGAAACCGTAAGTGCGATCCTTGATCAAGGTAAGGAGGTGGATGTAATCTTTTTAGACTTTGCCAAAGCTTTTGACACAGTACCACACATGCGTCTTATCTATAAGCTACAAGGAATAGGGCTAGGGAGCACAATATGCACTTTGGTCAGTAATTGGTTATATAATAGGGAGCAGTGCATTGTGGTTAATGGATCATTTTCAAATTGGACTGAAGTGCTAAGTGGTGTGCCGCAAGGGTCTGTACCAGGATCACTATTGTTCACGACCTGTCAGAAGGTCTATGGAGCATGGTGTCAATTTTTGCAGACGATACCAAATTGTGTAAGGTTATAAATAACGGAGGGGGGTGCTGAGTCTTCAGAACGACTTGGTTAAACTAGAAGCATGGGCAGCCAATCGAGAATGAGCGTCAACACAGACAAGTGTAAGTTAATGCACTGTGGTAGCAAGAACAAAAATTACACCTACCTACTAATTGGGGTAATATTAGGGGATTCTGTACTGGAAAAGGACTTAGGTGTCCTCATAGATAGCAAGCTAAGCAGTAGTACCCAAAGTAGGAGTGCAGCAAAGAAGGCTAATAAGATATTAGCATGCATAAAACGGGGTATTGATGCTAGGGACGAGAGTATTATACTCCCGTTATATAAATCACTAGTGAGGACACATCTTGAATACTGTGTACAATTGTGGGCACCATACTACAAAAAGGATATCCTGGAGCTAGAAAAGGTTCAGAGGCGGGCGACCAAACTAATTAAGGGCATGGAGACTCTGGAATATGAGTAAAGGCTTGCTAGGCTAGGCATGTTTATACTGGAAAAGAGACTAAGAGGGGACATGATCAACATCTACAAATATATAAGGGGACAATACACAGAGCTTACGCGGGACCTGTGTTTGGTAAGATCAGCACAGAGGACACATGGACACTTGCTTAGGTTAGAGGAGAGAAAATTCTGCACAAAGCAGGGAAATGTTTTTTTCGCGGTAAGGACAATACGTGTTTGGAATTCCCTGCCTGAGAGTTATAATGGTGGACTCGGTCAACACCTTTAAGAATGGGTTGGATAAATTCCTAATGGATAATGAAATTCAGGATTATGGTGCGTAGTAACGCACTATAGTTATTAAAAAAAAAAGGAATAAACACAACGGCTGACATCAGCATCAGACTAAATTTAGTCCAAAAACAATTGTCACAACTGAGGGCCTGAGCTGACGGGAGGCAGCCTCAGTTGTAGGGGCTGAGATGTAACGGAACCTGGGAGGTTGTATCAGACCCCTAGACATGTAAGTAACATGTAGAATAACTGCCCGAAGGCGTGACCACGACAACCAGGATAAACGTCAATGATGTTTATTATGACAAACTCCGTAACACAGCAGCAGTAAAAGGAAACCTAAAAGTCAACAGAGGATAAACACAATTCCTGGGTACTACAGGGTGGCAAGGGCCACAGGCACTGGTAGTGTGAGACAGTTCTAATAATCTTCTAGTTGGAAAGTCCTTACCAGGCCTGACTGTAGCAATGGAGAGAACCCAGGATCGTACCAGCCGGTGTTCCAGGAAGGGCTGGGCTGCTGAAGATAAAATGGCTGCTGTGGATACTGGCTGGAACCAGACTGTTGTTGATACGGAGTGGATACTGGCTGGGACCAGTTAAATAATAAACGAACTTGAGAGCGATGAAATAATAATGAAGTTTGGAGTTTGAGAGCGGTGAAATAATAATACCGGTGGAGAGTGGTAAACTGCAGAAAAGGACACCGGCCCTTTAAGAGAAGCTGTACACTGCTGGAAGCTGGGCTGGAAGCAGGTGATTGTTTGAGAGCGGTGAAATAATAATACCGGTGGAGAGTGGTAAACTGCAGAAAAGGACACCGGCCCTTTAAGAGAAGCTGTACACTGCTGGAAGCTGGGCTGGAAGCAGGTGATTGTTGTAGCTGGAAACAGGTGAGTCCAGAATGGATCGGAGAGTCAGGCTACACCGCAGATGGAATGCTGGTGCGGGTCTCTGTAGCAGAAGTCTGGAGACAGGAGCTGGAACCTGGAAGACAACCACAGGAGAGAGACAAACTGGAACTAGGTTAGACAACCAAAGCACTGACGCCTTCCTTGCTCAGGCACAGCTTACTTATACCTGCAGCAAGGAAGGGGTTGGCTAGGCAATTATGCAAATCAACAATACAGACAGCAGATTGGTGGAAATGATCAGATGACAAAATCCAAGATGGCTGCGCCCATGCAGACACTTGGAGGGAAGTTTGGTTTGTAATCCATGTGAGAATTGAAACAGTAATGGCGACGCCGGCCACAGGAGACGCCAGACTGACAAGCGCACATTTAACCACGCGGGCACAGCGGAGGCCGCGGCTGATGAAATCACCACTCTGACATTCTGCATGTGGAAACTCAGGAACAGCGGGATCTGGTCCTGGAACGCTGAGCCAGCCTTAGGAGGCATCTGAAGGGTAAGTAATGACGTCAAGATACCCGGATCGTGACAGCACCCCCCCCTTTAGGAGTGGCCCCAGGACACTTCTTAGGCTTTAAAGGAAACTTTGCGTGGAAATTTCGGACCAAGGCAGGAGCATGGACGTCTGAGGCATTGGTCCAAGAGCGTTCTTCAGGACCATAGCCCTTCCAGTCAATGAGGTATTGTAACTGACCGTAACGGAAACGTGAGTCCAAAATCTTGGCCACCTCGTACTCGACTCCCCGTTGAGTCTGAACTTTGGGAGCTGGAGGAAGTGCGGAATGAAACCGATTCAGGATCAGCGGTTTCAACAAAGAAACACGAAATGTCCTGGGTATTTTCAAGAAGGATGGTAACTGTAACCTGTAGGCAACAGGATTGATGACTTGTTCAACCTTAAAGGGTCCGATGTAGCGAGGTGCAAATTTCATGCTGGGAACTCTCAGCCTCAAATTCTTTGTGGACAACCACACACGATCACCCACCTTGAGAGCAGGAACCGCTCTACGCTTCCTATCGGCAAACTTCTTATACCTGAATGAGGCTTTAAGCAGGGCTGCGCGGACGTTCCTCCAGTTATTTGAAAACTGACGCAAGGTGACATCCACTGCTGGAACAGAAGTTGCGGGAAGCGGTTGGAATTCTGGGACTTTAGGGTGGAATCCATAATTAATGAAGAATGGTGTAGAAGAAGATGAGGAATGGTATTGATTGTTGTGGCTGAACTCGGCCCAAGGAAGGAGTTGAACCCAGTCATCTTGAGAGGAAGACACATATATATGGAGGAAGGACTCCAAGTCCTGATTCACCCTCTCGGTTTGACCATTGGTCTGAGGATGGTAAGCCGTGGAAAACTTTAACTTGACTTGGAGGGCTTGACACAAACTTCGCCAAAATTTGGCTACAAATTGTACTCAACAATCCGAGATGATCTCTTCAGGAAGACCGTGAAGTCGGAAGATCTCTTGTATAAACACTTGAGCCAACATGGAAGCTGACGGAAGACCGGTGAGAGGGATGAAATGTGCCATCTTGGTGAACCGGTCAACTACCACCCAGATGGTATTAAACTTGTTGCAGATAGGTAGATCGGAAACAAAGTCCATCGACAAATGGGTCCAAGGTCGACGGGGAACAGATAATGGAACCAGTTGCCCCGCAGGCGACTGGCGGGAGACTTTGTGTTGGGCACACTTTGGGCAGGAGGCAATAAATTCCATAACGTCCTTCTTCAGAGTTGGCCACCAGTAGGACCTAGAAATAAATTCAAGGGTTTTCTGAATGCCTGTATGTCCAGCAAAACGGGAAGCATGGGCCCAATGCATGAGCTTCTTCCTTAGAACTGGCTTAACAAAACTTTTCCCTGGTGGAGGCGTAGAGTCCATCCCTACCGTGGAGAATGCTAACGGATTAATAATAGGATGCTTGTCTGCAGACTCGGACTCATTTTCTTGCTCCCATGAGCGGGAAAGGGCATCGGCCTTACGATTCTGAGAACCCGGACAGAACTGGAGTTTAAAGTCAAACCTAGAGAAGAAAAGTGCCCATCTGGCCTGATGAGGATTCAGACATTGTGCGCCTTTGAGATATAAAAGATTTTTGTGGTCGGTAAGTATGGTGATTGAGTGGGAAGCTCCCTCCAACAGGTATCTCCACTCCTCCAGAGCGAGCTTGATGGCTAGCAACTCCTGATCGCCAATGGCATAGTTGCGCTCAGCTGGGGAGAACTTCCGGGAGAAGAAACTGCAAGGATGTAGATGTCCATCTTTGACCCTCTGGGATAACACTGCTCCTACTCCAACGGAGGAGGCATCTACCTCTAAGATAAAAGGAGAGTCGGTGTCGGGCTGTTTCAGAACTGGTGCAGAGATGAACCGTTGCTTCAGAAGGTGAAAGGCCTGTGTAGCTTCCTCGGACCACTTGGACGGATTAGCACCTTTCTTGGTTAATGCAGTGATAGGCGCCACAATGGTGGAAAAGTCTCGTATAAATTTTCTATAATAATTGGCGAACCCTAAGAACCTCTGGACCCCTTTGAGGCTTAAGGGAATAGGCCAATTCTGGATTGCTTGGAGTTTCTCGGGATCCATCTCTAGTCCGGAACCGGACACAATGTAACCTAGAAACGGAATGGTTTTAACTTCAAACACACACTTCTCCAATTTACAATAGAGGTGATTGACACGGAGACGGGAGAGAACCTCTTTTACCCAGAAACGATGATCTTCGAGATTATTAGCAAAGATGAGGATGTCGTCTAGATAAACCACGACATGGCGGTACAAGATGTCCCTGAAGATCTCATTCACAAAGTGCTGGAAGACTGCTGGAGCGTTGCTCAATCCGAAGGGCATGACGAGGTACTCATAATGTCCGTCACGGGTGTTAAAGGCGGTCTTCCACTCGTCACCCCCACGGATTCGGATGAGATTGTAGGCACCCCTCAAGTCCAGCTTTGTGAAAATGGTTGCACCACTAACTCTATCAAAGAGCTCGGTAATCAGGGGTAAAGGGTATCGGTTCTTGACGGTAATGTCGTTCAGACCTCTGTAGTCGATGCACGGACGCAGACCACCGTCTTTCTTCTTAACGAAGAAGAAGCCTGCGCCGGCTGGAGAAGAAGATGGTCGGATGAAACCCTTCGCCAGGTTCTCTTTGATGTAGTCTTCCATGGAGTGTGTCTCGGGCAGAGACAACGGATAAGTTCGGCCTCGCGGTGGAACCTTCCCTGGAATGAGGTCGATTGGGCAGTCCCATTCTCTATGAGGAGGAAGGATATCAGCAGAGGCTTTACTGAACACATCCGTGAAGTCTTGATATGGAGGAGGCGGAACATCAGTTGACCTGGGGAAGGAAGAACAAACAGGAAGAACTTTGGCTAAACAAGTCTCAGCACAGGAGGGACCCCATGCCAGTATTTGCGTAGTCGTCCAGTCAATTGATGGGTTGTGGAGACGGAGCCATGGAAGGCCTAAAACCACTGGATGTGTGGCTCTTGGAATCACTAAAAAAGAAATATACTCAGAATGAAGAACTCCCACTCTCAGAGAACTGGAAGAGTCCTTAAGGAAATGACTGCGTCAAAAATCTTGCTGCCATCCACGGCGGTCAAAGAGATGGACGAGGACAGTCTCTCGGTGGGTAGGGACCACCGTTTAACATAAGCTTCGGTTATGAAATTCCCAGCTGCTCCGGAATCAAGGAGGGCAATGACGTTCCTGTAACGTTGAGCAATTTGGAGCGACACTGGGAGGTTACAGTCATGAGGAGATGGAGAGGAGATCATTACTCCTAGCCGGCCCTCTCCTTGGCGAGCTAGGATCTGGAGTTTCCCGGACGTTTGGGACAGGCATTGGTAGTGTGCGACGGAGCTGCACAGTAGAGACAGAGAGACTCAGAGAGACGTCTTCGGCGCTCAGCGGGAGATAGACGGGAACGACTAATTTGCATAGGCTCATCCTTGGATGGATATGGTTGACGAGGAGGACGAGCAGAAGATTTAGGAGTAGATGATCTTCCTCGCTCGGTTGCTCTCTCTCTGAAACGTAGATCAACCTTCGTGCAAAGAGAAATTAGCTCATCCAACTTAGAGGGCAAGTCTCTGGTAGCTAACTCATCCTTGATGCGTTCTGATAAGCCATGCCAGAATGCAGCATACAGGGCCTCGTTGTTCCATGCCAGTTCGGATGCCAGGATTTTAAACTGTATAAGATACTGTCCCACAGTACGTGTTCCCTGGCGTAAACGAAGAATCTCAGATGAAGCAGATGTTATCCGGCCTGGCTCGTCGAAGATGCGCCTGAATGTAGCTACAAAGTCAGTATAGGAGGATAGCAGGGGATCAGACTTCTCCCATAAAGGTGATGCCCAGTCAAGGGCTGAGCCACTGAGAAGGGAGATGACATAGGCAATTTTGGTACGGTCACTGAAGAAATTGCCAGGTAGAAGCTCAAAGTGGATTTCACATTGATTGAGAAATCCCCTGCAGAACCTTGGAGATCCATCAAATTTTGCTGGCGTTGGAAGATGAAGATGTGGACTGGAAATGGGTAAGGTGGGTGGGGTTACAGCTGGTGTCACTGTAGTGGACGCACCGGACGTGCCAGGTCCACGGAGGGTCGTTTGAATCCCATCCAGCCGTGTAGAGAGATCCTGGAGACAGCGGATGATGTGGCCCTGTGCAGCCTCCTGATGTTCAAGTCGGGCTGCCAGTTCTTGCATCGGCCTGGCCGCTTGATCCTGTTCTCCGGCTGGATTCATTAGGTCAGTGCTTACTGTCACAACTGAGGGCCTGAGCTGACGGGAGGCAGCCTCAGTTGTAGGGGCTGAGATGTAACGGAACCTGGGAGGTTGTATCAGACCCCTAGACATGTAAGTAACATGTAGAATAACTGCCCGAAGGCGTGACCACGACAACCAGGATAAAAGTCAATGATGTTTATTATGACAAACTCCGTAACACAGCAGCAGTAAAAGGAAACATAAAAGTCAACAGAGGATAAACACAATTCCTGGGTACTACAGGGTGGCAAGGGCCACAGGCACTGGTAGTGTGAGACAGTTCTAATAATCTTCTAGTTGGAAAGTCCTTACCAGGCCTGACTGTAGCAATGGAGAGAACCCAGGATCGTACCAGCCGGTGTTCCAGGAAGGGCTGGGCTGCTGAAGATAAAACGGCTGCTGTGGATACTGGCTGGAACCAGACTGTTGTTGATACGGAGTGGATACTGGCTGGGACCAGTTAAATAATAAACGAACTTGAGAGCGATGAAATAATAATGAAGTTTGGAGTTTGAGAGCGGTGAAATAATAATACCGGTGGAGAGTGGTAAACTG
Source organism: Pseudophryne corroboree (assembly GCF_028390025.1). Taxonomy (NCBI): domain Eukaryota; kingdom Metazoa; phylum Chordata; class Amphibia; order Anura; family Myobatrachidae; genus Pseudophryne; species Pseudophryne corroboree. Next base: position 152,091 of record NW_026970411.1, on the reverse strand, counting down.
CAGAAAAGGACACCGGCCCTTTAAGAGAAGCTGTACACTGCTGGAAGCTGGGCTGGAAGCAGGTGATTGTTTGAGAGCGGTGAAATAATAATACCGGTGGAGAGTGGTAAACTGCAGAAAAGGACACCGGCCCTTTAAGAGAAGCTGTACACTGCTGGAAGCTGGGCTGGAAGCAGGTGATTGTTGTAGCTGGAAACAGGTGAGTCCAGAATGGATCGGAGAGTCAGGCTACACCGCAGATGGAATGCTGGTGCGGGTCTCTGTAGCAGAAGTCTGGAGACAGGAGCTGGAACCTGGAAGACAACCACAGGAGAGAGACAAACTGGAACTAGGTTAGACAACCAAAGCACTGACGCCTTCCTTGCTCAGGCACAGCTTACTTATACCTGCAGCAAGGAAGGGGTTGGCTAGGCAATTATGCAAATCAACAATACAGACAGCAGATTGGTGGAAATGATCAGATGACAAAATCCAAGATGGCTGCGCCCATGCAGACACTTGGAGGGAAGTTTGGTTTGTAATCCATGTGAGAATTGAAACAGTAATGGCGACGCCGGAGACAGGAGACGCCAGACTGACAAGCGCACATTTAACCACGCGGGCACAGCGGAGGCCGCGGCTGTTGAAATCACCACTCTGACATTCTGTATGTGGAAACTCAGGAACAGCGGGATCCGGTCCTGGAACGCTGAGCCAGCCTTAGGAGGCATCTGAAGGGTAAGTAATGACGTCCAGATACCCGGATCGTGACAACAATACTGCACAGGAAACCACAAATAGGTTGAACTCGATGGACAAATTGTCTTTTCTCACGTCCTAGAGGATGCTGGGGTCCATAATAGTACCATGGGGTATAGACGGGTCCACCAGGAGCCATTGGCACTTTAAAAGTATAATAGTGTGGGCTGGCTCCTCCCTCTATGCCCATCCTTCCAGACTCAGTTTAGAAAATGTGCCCGGAGGAGCCGGTCACAGCTAGGGGGCTCTACAGAGCTTTCTTAGTAAAAGTTTTTCTTAGAGTTTTTATCTTACAGGGAGGCTGCTGGCAACAGTCTCCCTGCATCGAGGGACTGAGGGGGGGGGGAGCAGTGTCCGCTCTGCGGGGTCTGAGCCACTGTCTCCGCTGACTGGACACTGAGCTCCAGAGGGGATAGATTACTCCCGACCACAGGAAAACGCTCACCCCAGCAGCATGCTGCCACCCCCTTGCAGATCTGAAGTGTGATGAGTGAGTCACAGCCCCCCCTAACAAGCGAGTGGTCGGTGTGAAGATGGCGGCTACAGGGTCCCGGACGGCTCAGCGGTACCTAGGTGTGGCGCTGTGAGGGGTGCCCTAAGCCAGCACCTGACCCTACACTGACCATTCCAGCCTGTCTGGGTTTTGCGGAACTAAGCCAGCAGAAACAACCTCAGGCCACTATAATCTATGAAGAGCGGGAAGGCAGTGCCATTAAGGGGGCGGAGCTTCTCAGAGCGGACCCAGCAGCATTTCAGCGCCATTTTCCTGCCTGCAAGTGGAAGATCAGTCCCTCCAGTGCAACTCCAGCTATCTGTACGGTACCAGGGGGTTGTAGAAGGGAGGGGAGGCTGTGTAAGACTGTGTCACCTATTAAGGGACATAGTCAGCGCTGGTTTAGGGTCTCCCTATACCTGTAATAGCGGTGTGTGAGTTGGCTCCAATCTCTATCTGTCTCTGCCATTCTTGGGGGGGGGGAACTCTGCCCAGTTCCCTGTGTGTATGTGAGGTGAGTACTGTGTAACAGCAAACATGTCTAGAGACTCTGTTTCATATGCTGCAGAGGATTTATCTTCTCAGGAAGATCCCATCCCATGTAATCAGGATTGCACTGTTGTAGCGCAGATCCCAGCTAGAGAACCGGAGTGGTTAGCCTCTCTTAGGGGGACTATTTCTCAGATTTCAGAGACGATTACAAGAACTGAGCATGTCACACAGGTACTGCAATCCTCTATGGTGGTATGGTCTGATACTGCTCCCTCGGGGTCCCCTGCGGTACATTCTCACAAACGTGCGCTTGCCAAGATTATGCAGGATGACACAGACACCGATTCTGACACTGCAGACGGTGACGGGGATGTGTCGTGGGGGACGGCATCACTTGCTAAGGGGGTGCAGTTGATGAGTCCGTACGTGATGTGTTGCGTATTTTGGATACTCCTCCTGAGCAGGTAGAGGAGGCCTTTTTCATGGACAGTAAGAAGGCCCCTCTCACCTTTCCAGCTTCTGAGGAATTAAATGCTATATTTGAAAAGGCCTGGGAAAATCCGGAGAAAAAATTCCAGATCCCTAAGAGGGTCATGGTTGCTTTTCCATTCCCAGAGGATGATAGAAAGAAGTGGAAGTCTCCACCTATAGTAGACGCCTCTGTTTCCAGGATGTCAAAACAAGTGGTTTTACCAGTCCCGGGATCTACCGCATTGAAGGACCCAGCTGATCGCAAGGTGGATGCTACTGTCAAATCCATATACACTGCATCAGGGGCTATACTGCGGCCTACTATTGCCTGTGCATGGATTTCTAAAGCTATAGCCAGGTGGTCACTCACTCTGCAGGAGGACTTGACTACGATGGATAAAGGTGACGTTGATTTATTCTTGCGTGACATTCAGGATTCTGCAGGGTTCCTGGTAGATTCCATGAAGGATCTGGGTTCCATGGCTGCGGGGATCTCCTCCATGTCTGTCTCGGCTCGCAGGGGTCTCTGGCTGCGCCAATGGTCTGCGGACATGGAACCCAGGAAAAGCGTGGATGGCCTACCCTACACTGGTCAGGCTTTATTTGGGGAGGTGCTGGATGCGTGGATTGCCACGGCCACCACGGGTAAGTCTCCTTTTCTCCCCTCAGCTACACCGGCTACGAAAAAGGCTTTTACACCACCTACGTCACAGTCCTTTCGGCCTGCGAGGCCTAGAAAGAACAAGCCTTTCACCTTCTTCAGAGGTGGTCGTGCTAAAGGAAAAAAGCCTGCTACCAAGACAAGAAGCCTGCTTCTGATACTCCCAAGTCCTCCGCTTGACGGTGGACCGCACAGCCTGGAGAAAGGTCAGGTGGAGGCAAGACTCCGGCATTTTAGCCACATCTGGGTGTCTGGCCTGGACCCTTGGATACAGGATATAGTGTCCTGGGGTTACAGACTGGAGTTTCAAACTCTCCCACCTCACTGTTTCTTCAAATCAGGCTTACCGGCATTGCCACAGACAGAGCAATTCTTATAGAAGTTATCCGAAAATTGGTAATGTCCGAGGTCATTGTTCCAGTTCCGTCTCATCAGTGGAACAAGGGTTACTATTTGAACCTTTTCGTGGTACTAAAGCCGGATGGTTCAGTACGGCCAATTCTGAACTTAAAGTCTTTGAACCCTTATCTCAGGGAGTTCAAGTTCAAGATGGAGTCTCTGAGAGCTGTCATCTCAGGACTGATGAAGGGGGAATTCCTGGTGTCCCTAGACATCAAGGATGCATACCTCCACATTCCCATTTGGTCGCAGCATTAGGCTTATCTCAGGTTTGCACTGTTAGATGATCACTATCAGTTTCAACCGAGGGTCTTCACCAAGGTGATGGCAGAGATGATGGTTCTCCTCTGCAAGCAGGGGATGAACATAATTCCGTATCTAGACAATCTCCTGACAAGGCATCATCTAGGGAGAAGTTGTTAAGATCCATTGCTCTCACGACACATCTGCTCAAGGAGCACGGTTGGATCCTGAACCTTCCAAAGTCTCATCTGGAGCCGACGAGGAGGCTTTCCTGGGAATGATCCTCGACACGGAGGTGCAGAGGGGGTTTCTACTGGTGGAGAAAGTATTGGTGATTCAAACAATGGTCCAGGATGTCTTGAAGCCTTCCCGGGTATCGGTTCATCAGTGCATCCACCTTCTGGGGAAGATGGTTGCCTCCTACGATGCTCTGCAGTACGGAAGGTTTCAAGCTCGAACCTTTCAGCTGGATCTCTTGGACCAGTGGTCGGGATCTCACCTACATATGCACCAGAGGATATATCTGTCACCAAGAGCCAGGATTTTGCTCCTGTGGTGGCTACAACTACCACACCTTCTGAAAGGCCGAAGGTTCGGGGTTCAGGACTGGATCCTTCTAACCACGGATGCAAGTCTAAGTGGTTGTGGAGCAGTCGCTCAGGGAGAAACCTTCCAAGGAAAGTGGTCATATCAAGAATCCCTTCTCCCAATAAACATCCTGGAGCTAAGGGCCGTGTACAATAGCCTTCTTCAAGCAGCACACCTACAGGCTCAAGCTGTTCAGGTGCAGTCTGACAACGTGACCACAGTGGCCTACATAAACTGACAAGGCAGAATGAAGAGCAGGGCTGCAATGTCGGAGGTGTCAAGAATCCTCCTCTGGGCAGAAAGGCACGCAGTGGTGATGTGAGCAATCTTCATTCCGGGAGTAGACAACTGGGAAGCGGACTTCCTTAGCAGACACAATCTCCATCCAGGAGAGTGGGGCCTCCACCCGGAGGTGTTCGAGGAGGTAACCAGTTGGTGGGTGGTTCCTCACATAGACATGATGGCCTCCCGCCTCAATAAGAAGCTGCGGGGGAACTGTTCCAGGTCAAGAGACCCGTAGGCAGTGGTGGTGGACGCACTGGTAACACAGTGGGTGTTCACGTCAGTGTATGTGTTCCCTCCACTTCCTCTGATTCCAAGAGTTCTTCAACTTGTAAGAAGAACAAAGGTTCTAGCAATCATCATTGCTCCGGACTGGCCAAGGAGGGCTTGGTACGCAGATCTGCTGGATCTTCTGCTGGAAGATCCACGGCCCTTACCTCTTCGGGAAGATCTGCTGCTGCAGGTGCCATTCGCTTATCAAGACTTACCACGGGTACGTTTGATGGCATGGCGGTTGAGCACGAGATCTTAGCTCGGAAGGGTATTCCGAGCGAGGTGATTCCTATCCTGATACAGGCTAGGAAGGGGGTAACGTCTAAACATTACCATCGAATTTGGAAAAGTGTCTTGGTGTGAATCCAAGAAATTTCCTACGGTGGAGTTTCAACTTGGACGTTTGCTCCTTTTCCTGCAAGCAGGTGTGGATATGGGCCTGAGATTGGGCTCCATCAAGGTTCATATCTCGGCTTTATCCATTTTCTTCCAAAAGCAATTGGCTGTCCTCCCTGAGGTTCAGACCTTTTTGAAAGGGGTTCTGCACATCCAGCCTCCCTTTGTGGTGCCAATGGCACCCTGGGATCTTGGTGTGGTATTACAGTTCCTGCAATCGGATTGGTTTGAGCCTCTACAGGTGGCTGAAATCAAGTTTCTCACGTGGAAGGCGGTCACTTTGTTGGCCTTAGCTTCTGCTCAACGCGTGTCGGAATTGGGGGCTTTGTCCAGTAAAAGTCCCTATCTGATCTTCCATGAAGATAGGGCAGAACTCAGGACTCGTCCGCAGTTCCTGCCTAAGGTTGTATCCACTTTTCATATCAACCAACCTATTGTGGTGCCAGTGGCTACTGACTCCTCATTTGCTTCAAAGGCCTTGGATGTTGTGAGGGCTTTGAAGATTTATGTGAAGAGGACGGCTCGTCATAGGAAAACTGACTCTCTGTCCTCTATGATCCCAAGAAAATCGGGTGTCCTGCTTCTAAGCAGTCGATTTCACGCTGGATCAGGTTCACCATCCAGCATGCATATTCTACGGCAGGATTGCCATGTCCAAAATCTGTAAAGGTCCACTCTACTCGTAAGGTGGGCTCTTCCTGGACAGCTGCCCGGGGTGTCTCGGCTATACAGCTTTAGCGAGCAGCTATTTGGTCTGGGTTTTGCTAAGTTTTTTCAACCTTAGATACTATGTTACTATGTAATACAAAAGGAAACTATAGGTCAGTAAGACAATATAGTAAGAAACAATAGGTCAGTTAGACAATATAGTAAGAAACTATAGGTCAGTAAGACAATTCAGTAGGAAACAAGGTCAGTAAGACAATACAGAAATAAACTATAGGTCATTAAGACAATACAGTGGGAAACTATAGGTCAGTAAGACAATACAGTAGGAAACAATAGGTCAGTTAGACAATACAGTAAGAAACTATGTCAGACAATACAGTAGTAAACTAGGTCAGTAAGACAATACAGTAATAAATTATAGGTCAGTAAGACAATACAGTAATAAATTATAGGTCAGTAAGACAATACGGTAGGAAACTATAGATCAGTTAGGCAATACAGTAAGACACCATAGGTCAGTAAGACAATACAGTAAGAAACTCTAGGTCAGTAAGACAATGCCGTTAGAAACTAAGTCAGTAAGACAATACAGTAAGAAACTATAGGTCAGTAAGACAATACAGTAGGAAACTATAGGTCAGTAAGACAATACCGTTAGAAACTAAGTCAGTAAGACAATACACTAGGAAACTATAGGTCAGTAAGACAATACAGTAGGAAACTATAGGTCAGTAAGACAATACAGTAGGAAACTATAGGTCAGTAAGACAATACAGTAAGACACTATAGGTCAGTAAGACAATACAGTAAGAAACTATAGGTCAGTAAGACAATACAGTAGGAAACTATAGGTCAGTAAGACAATACAGTAGGAAACTATAGGTCAGTAAGACAATACAGTAAGAAACTCTAGGTCAGTAAGACAATACCGTTAGAAACTAAGTCAGTAAGACAATACACTAGGAAACTATAGGTCAGTAAGACAATACAGTAGGAAACTATAGGCCAGTAAGACAATACAGTAGGAAACTATAGGTCAGTAAGACAATACCGTTCGAAACTAAGTCAGTAAGACAATACACTAAGAAACTATAGGTCAGTAAGACAATACAGTAGGAAACTATAGGTCAGTAAGACAATACAGTAGGAAACTATAGGTCAGTAAGACAATACAGTAGGAAACTATAGGTCAGTAAGACAATACAGTAAGACACTATAGGTCAGTAAGACAATACAGTAAGAAACTATAGGTCAGTAAGACAATACAGTAGGAAACTATAGGTCAGTAAGACAATACAGTAGGAAACTATAGATCAGTAAGACAATACAGTAAGACACTATAGGTCAGTAAGACAATACAGTAAGAAACTATAGGTCAGTAAGACAATACAGTAGGAAACTATAGGTCAGTAAGACAATACAGTAGGAAACTATAGGTCAGTAAGACACTATAGGTCAGTAAGACAATACAGTAAGAAACTCTAGGTCAGTAAGACAATACCGTTAGAAACTAAGTCAGTAAGACAATACACTAGGAAACTATAGGTCAGTAAGACAATACAGTAGGAAACTATAGGTCAGTAAGACAATACAGTAGAAAATGAGGTCAGTAAGACAATACAAAAGGAAACTAAAGGTCAGTAAGACAATACAAAAGGAAACTATAGGTCAGTAAGACAATACAGTAAGAAACTATAGGTCAGTAAGACAATATAGTAAGAAACTATAGGTCAGTAAGACAATACAGTAAGAAACTAAAGGTCAGTAAGACAATACGATAGGAAACTATAGGTCAGTAAGACAATAAAGTAAGAAACTATAGGTCAGTAAGACAATACGATAGGAAACTATAGGTCAGTAAGACAATACGATAGGAAACTATAGGTCAGTAAGACAATACGATAGGAAACTATAGGTCAGTAAGACAATACGATAGGAAACTATAGGTCAGTAAGACAATACGATAGGAAACTATAGGTCTGTAAGACAATACAGTAGGAAACATCTAAAAAGCCTTTTTAAGCGAGTTCCTCCTAACACCGCACAACTGCTCAGTGCGCAGACATTTCTGCGCAAAATAAAAAACCTATGGAGAATTATCACCAATAACTTTTTGTGGCTAATTGGTTAGGGAGTTTTTGCGATGAACTGAATCCCCCCCATAAAGTGTTTATACATACAGTATGATGTTACATTGAGATTACCGCTGGAGGAAACTCTGCCACAATATTATTAAATGTGTAATTTAGCCCGTTCTCGTATGGGTGTAATATATTAATATTATTCTTACTGACCAGGATTACCAGCACTGAATCAGTTATCACCCAATATAATATACATGCCGATGTTTAACAACAAATACACTTGTTTTTTTATTACATTATTCACCTTTATACATTTACCTTTGTGTTTAATATATCACTGATTTATCTTATATACTTTACTGTACTTAATAAACAAACAGGACATCACTTTCTCTTCTTTGCTGTTTTATTATTGCAAAGCCCATGTCACCTCTAGTAATCCCACATGAGCATCCATGTCACCTCTAGTAATCCCACATGAGCATCCATGTCACCTCTAGTAATCCCACATGAGCATCCATGTCACCTCTAGTAATCCCACATGAGCATCCATGTCACCTCTAGTAATCCCACATGAGTGTCCATGTCACCTCTAGTAATCCCACATGAGCATCCATGTCACCTCTAGTAATCCCACATGAGCGTCCATGTCACCTCTAGTAATCCCACATGAGCATCCATGTCACCTCTAGTAATCCCACATGAGCATCCATGTCACCTCTAGTAATCCCACATGAGCATCCATGTCACCTCTAGTAATCCCACATGAGCATCCATGTCACCTCTAGTAATCCCACATGAGCATCCATGTCACCTCTAGTAATCCCACATGAGCATCCATGTCACCTCTAGTAATCCCACATGAGCATCCATGTCACCTCTAGTAATCCCACATGAGCATCCATGTCACCTCTAGTAATCCCACATGAGTGTCCATGTCACCTCTAGTAATCCCACATGAGTGTCCATGTCACCTCTAGTAATCCCACATGAGTGTCCATGTCACCTCTAGTAATCCCACATGAGTGTCCATGTCACCTCTAGTAATCCCACATGAGCATCACCTCTAGTAATCCCACATGAGCATCACCTCTAGTAATCCCACATGAGCATCACCTCTATTAATCTCACACGAGCGTCCATGTCACCTCTAGTAATCTCACATGAGCGTCCATGTCACCTCTAGTAATCCCACATGAGCATCCGTGTCACCTCTAGTAATCCCACATGAGCGCCAGTGTCACCTCTAGTAATCCCACATGAGCATCACCTCTAGTAATCTCACATGAGCGTCCGTATCACCTCTAGTAATCCCACATGAGCGTCCGTATCACCTCTAGTAATCCCACATGAGCATCCATGTCACCTCTAGTAATCCCACATGAGCATCCATGTCACCTCTAGTAATCCCACATGAGCATCCATGTCACCTCTAGTAATCCCACATGAGTGTCCATGTCACCTCTAGTAATCCCACATGAGCATCCATGTCACCTCTAGTAATCCCACATGAGCGTCCATGTCACCTCTAGTAATCCCACATGAGCATCCATGTCACCTCTAGTAATCCCACATGAGCATCCATGTCACCTCTAGTAATCCCACATGAGCATCCATGTCACCTCTAGTAATCCCACATGAGCATCCATGTCACCTCTAGTAATCCCACATGAGTGTCCATGTCACCTCTAGTAATCCCACATGAGCATCCATGTCACCTCTAGTAATCCCACATGAGCATCCATGTCACCTCTAGTAATCCCACATGAGCATCCATGTCACCTCTAGTAATCCCACATGAGTGTCCATGTCACCTCTAGTAATCCCACATGAGTGTCCATGTCACCTCTAGTAATCCCACATGAGCATCCATGTCACCTCTAGTAATCCCACATGAGTGTCCATGTCACCTCTAGTAATCCCACATGAGCATCCATGTCACCTCTAGTAATCTCACATGAGCGTCCATGTCACCTCTAGTAATCCCACATGAGCATCCGTGTCACCTCTAGTAATCCCACATGAGCGCCAGTGTCACCTCTAGTAATCCCACATGAGCATCACCTCTAGTAATCTCACACGAGCGTCCATGTCACCTCTAGTAATCTCACATGAGCGTCCGTGTCACCTCTAGTAATCCCATATGAGCGTCCGTGTCACCTCTAGTAATCTCACATGAGCGTTTATGTCACCTCTATTGATCCCACATGAGCGTCCGTATCACCTCTAGTAATCCCACATGAGCGCCCGTGTCACCTCTAGTAATCCCACATGAGCGCCCGTGTCACCTCTAGTAATCCCACATGAGCGCCCGTGTCACCTCTAGTAATCCCACATGAGCGCCCGTGTCACCTCTAGTGATCCCACATGAGCGTCCGTGTCGCCTCTAGTAATCCCACATGAGCGTCCATGTCACCTCTAGTAATCTCACATGAGCGTCCATGTCACCTCTAGTAATCCCACATGAGCTTTCAGTGTTGATCAAGCTCCTGTCTAAGCATCCTAGCTTTTTTCTCTAACGTCCTAAGTGGATGCTGGGACTCCGTAAGGACCATGGGGAATAGCGGCTCCGCAGGAGACAGGGCACAAAATAAAAGCTTAAGGATCAGGTGGTGTGCACTGGCTCCTCCCCCTATGACCCTCCTCCAAGCCTCAGTTAGATTTTTGTGCCCGGCCGAGAAGGGTGCAATCTAGGTGGCTCTCCTGAGCTGCTTAGAATAAAAGTTTATTTAGGTTTTTTTTTATTTTCAGTGAGTCCTGCTGGCAACAGGCTCACTGCATCGTGGGACTAAGGGGAGAAGAAGCGAACTCACCTGAGTGCAGAGTGGATTGGGCTTCTTAGGCTACTGGACATTAGCTCCAGAGGGACGATCACAGGTACAGCCTGGATGGGTCACCGGAGCCGCGCCGCCGTCCCCCTTACAGAGCCAGAAGAGACGAAGAGGTCCGGTGAAATCGGCGGCAGAAGACATCCTGTCTTCAGACTAAGGTAGCGCACAGCACCGCAGCTGTGCGCCATTGCTCTCAGCACACTTCACACTCCGGTCACTGAGGGTGCAGGGCGCTGGGGGGGGAGTGCCCTGAGACGCAATATAACAGTATTATACCTTAGGTGGCTAAAGGAATACATCACATATAGCTCCTGGGCTATATGGATGTATTTTATCCCCTGCCATTTTACACAGAAAAAGCGGGAGATAAGGACGTCGTGAAGGGGCGGAGCCTATCTCTTCAGCACACTGGCGCCATTTTCCCTCACAGCTCCGCTGGAAGGACGGCTCCCTGACTCTCCCTGCAGTCCTGCTTCTGAATCAGGGTAAAAAAGAGAAGGGGGGGCATTTTGGCAGCAGATAACAATAAAAACAGCAGCTATAAGGGTTTAACACTTATATAAGGTTATCCCTGTATATATATAGCGCTGGGTGTGTGCTGGCAGACTCTCCCTCTGTCTCTCCAAAGGGCTAAGTGGGGTCCTGTCCTCTATCAGAGCATTCCCGGTGTGTGTGCTGTGTGTCGGTACGCGTGTGTCGACATGTATGAGGAGGAAAATGAGGTGGAGGCGGAGCAGTTGCCTGTGTTAGTGATGTCACCCCCTAGGGAGTCGACACCTGACTGGATGATTGTGTTTAAGCAATTAAGTGATAATGTCAGCAATTTACAAAAAACTGTTGACGACATGAGAAAGCCGGCAAATCAATTTGTGCCTGTTCAGGCGTCTCAGACACCGTCAGGGGCCCTAAAACGGCCGTTACCTCAGTGGGTCGACACAGATCCAGACACAGATACTGAATCTAGTGTCGACGGTGACGAGACAAACGTAATGTCCAGTAGGGCCACGCGTTACATGATCACGGCAATGAAAGAGGCATTGAACCTTTCTGACACTACAAGTACCACAAAGATGGGTATTATGTGGGGTGTGAAAAAACTGCCAATAGTTTTTCCTGAGTCAGATGAAATAAATGAGGTGTGTGATAAAGCGTGGGTTTCCCCCGATAAAAAACAGCTAATTTCTAATAAATTATTAGCACTATACCCTTTCCCGCCAGAGGTTAGGGCGCGGTGGGAAACACCCCCTAGGGTAGATAAGGCGCTTACACGTTTATCTAAACAAGTAGCGTTGCCGTCCCCTGATACGGCCACCCTCAAAGAACCAGCTGATAGGAGGCTGGAAAATATCCTAAAAAGTATATACACACATACTGGTGTTATACTGCGACCAGCAATCGCATCAGCCTGGATGTGCAGTGCTGGAGTCGCATGGACGGATTCCCTGACAGAGAATATTGATACCCTGGATAGGGACAATATTTTGATAACTATAGAACATTTAAAGGATGCATTGCTATATATGCGTGATGCGCAGAGGGATATTTGTACCCTGGCATCAAGAGTAAGCGCAATGTCCATCTCTGCCAGAAGAGCATTATGGACGCGACAGTGGTCAGGGGACGCAGATTCCAAACGGCACATGGAAGTATTGCCGTATAAGGGGGAGGAGTTATTTGGGGCTGGTCTAACGGACCTGGTGGCCACGGCAACGGCTGGAAAATCCACCTTTTTACCCCAGGTTACTTCACATCAGCAGAAAAAGACACAGTCTTTTCAAACTCAGTCCTTTCGTTCCCATAAGTACAAGCGAGCAAAAGGCCACTCTTTTCTGCCCAAGGGCAGAGGAAGAGGAAAAAGACTGCACCATGCAGCCGCTTCCCAGGAGCAGAAGCCCTCCCCTGCTTCTGCCAAGTCTTCAGCATGACGCTGGGGCTTTACAAGCAGACTCAGACACGGTGGGGGCCCGTCTCAAGAATTTCAACGCGCAGTGGGCTCACTCGCAAGTGGATCCCTGGATTCTACAGGTAGTATCACAGGGGTACAAACTGGAATTCGAGGCGTTTCCTCCTCATCGGTTCCTGAAGTCTGCTTTACCAAAGTCTCCCTCCGACAGGGAGGCAGTTCTGGAAGCCATTCACAAGCTGTATTCCCAACAGGTGATAATCAAGGTACCCCTCTTACAACAGGGAAAGGGGTATTATTCCACGCTGTTCGTGGTACCGAAGCCGGACGGCTCGGTGAGACCAATCTTAAATCTAAAATCTTTGAACACTTACATAAAAAGGTTCAAATTCAAGATGGAGTCACTCAGAGCAGTGATAGCGAACCTGGAAGAAGGGGACTATATGGTGTCTCTGGACATCAAGGATGCTTATCTCCACGTCCCAATATACCCTTCTCACCAAGGGTACCTCAGGTTTGTAGTACAAAACTGTCATTATCAGTTTCAGACGCTGCCGTTTGGATTGTCCACGGCACCTCGGGTCTTTACCAAGGTAATGGCCGAAATGATGATTCTTCTACGAAGAAAAGGCATCTTAATTATCCCTTACTTGGACGATCTCCTGATAAGGGCAAGAACCAGGGAACAGTTAGAAGTCGGAGTGGCACTATCTCAGGTAGTACTACGTCAGCACGGGTGGATTCTAAATATTCCAAAATCGCAGCTGATTCCAACGACACGTCTACTGTTCCTAGGAATGATTCTGGACACAGTCCAGAAGAAGGTGTTTCTCCCGGAGGAGAAGGCCAGGGAGTTATCCGAGCTAGTCAGGAACCTCCTAAAACCAGGACAGGTCTCAGTACATCAGTGCACGAGGGTCCTGGGGAAAATGGTGGCTTCTTACGAAGCAATTCCATTCGGGAGATTCCATGCAAGAACGTTTCAATGGGATCTACTAGACAAATGGTCCGGATCGCATCTTCAGATGCATCAGCGGATAACCCTGTCGACAAGGACAAGGGTGTCTCTCCTGTGGTGGCTGCAGAGTGCTCATCTACTAGAGGGGCGCAGATTTGGCATTCAGGATTGGATCCTGGTAACCACGGATGCCAGCCTGAGAGGCTGGGGAGCAGTCACACAGGGAAGGAATTTCCAGGGCTTGTGGTCAAGCATGGAAAAGTCTCTTCATATAAACATTCTGGAACTAAGGGCCATTTACAATGCCTTAAGTCAAGCAAAACCTCTGCTTCAGGGTCCGGCGGTGTTGATCCAATCAGACAACATCACGTCAGTCGCCCACGTAAACAGACAGGGCGGCACGAGAAGCAGGAGGGCAATGGCAGAAGCTGCAAAGATTCTTCGCTGGGCGGAAAATCATGTGATAGCACTGTCAGCAGTGTTCATTCCGGGAGTGGACAACTGGGAAGCAGACTTCCTCAGCAGGCACGACCTTCACCCGGGAGAGTGGGGACTTCACCCGGAAGTCTTCCACCTGATTGTAAACCGTTGGGAAAAACCAAAGGTGGACATGATGGCGTCACGTCTAAACAAAAAACTGGACAAATATTGCGCCAGGTCAAGGGACCCTCAGGCAATAGCAGTGGACGCTCTGGTAACGCCGTGGGTGTACCAGTCAGTGTATGTGTTCCCTCCTCTGCCTCTCATACCAAAAGTATTGAGAATCATAAGAAGGAGAGGAGTAAGAACTATACTCGTGGTTCCGGATTGGCCAAGAAGGTCTTGGTACCCGGAACTTCAAGAGATGCTCACGGACGAACCGTGGCCTCTACCTCTAAGAAAGGACCTGCTACTGCAGGGGCCTTGTCTGTTCCAAGACTTACCGCGGCTGCGTTTGACGGCATGGCGGTTGAACGCCGGATCCTAAAGGAAAAGGGCATTCCAGAAGAAGTCATCCCTACCCTGGTCAAAGCCAGGAAGGAAGTAACCACAAAACATTATCACCGTATTGGGCGAAAATATGTTGCGTGGTGTGAGGCCAAGAAGGCCCCTACAGAGGAATTTCAACTGGGTCGTTTCCTGCATTTCCTGCAAACAGGACTGTCTATGGGCCTAAAATTAGGTTCCATTAAGGTTCAAATTTCGGCCTTGTCGATTTTCTTCCAGAAAGAACTGGCTTCAGTACCTGAAGTTCAGACATTTGTGAAAGGGGTGCTGCACATACAGCCTCCTTTTGTGCCTCCAGTGGCACCTTGGGATCTCAATATTGTGTTGAGTTTTCTAAAATCACATTGGTTTGAACCACTTTCCACGATAGACTTAAAATATCTCACATGGAAGGTGTCGATGCTGTTAGCCTTGGCTTCAGCAAGGCGTGTGTCAGAATTGGCGGCTTTATCATGTAAAAGCCCTTACTTAATTTTTCATTCTGACAGGGCGGAATTGAGGACTTGTCCTCAATTTCTACCTAAGGTGGTTTCTGCATTTCACATGAACCAACCTATTGTGGTACCTGCGGCTACTAGGGACTTAGAGGACTCTAAGTTGCTTGACGTTGTCAGGGCCTTGAAAATATATGTTTCCAGGACGGCTGGAGTCAGAAAATCTGACTCGCTGTTTATCCTGTATGCACCCAACAAGCTGGGTGCTCCTGCTTCAAAGCAGACGATTGCTCGTTGGATTTGTAGTACAATTCAGCTTGCACATTCTGTGGCAGGATTGCCACAGCCAAAATCAGTAAAAGCCCATTCCACAAGGAAAGTGGGCTCATCTTGGGCGGCTGCCCGAGGGGTCTCGGCTTTACAACTTTGCCGAGCAGCTACTTGGTCAGGGGCAAACACGTTTGCTAAATTCTACAAATTTGATACCCTGGCTGAGGAGGACCTGGAGTTCTCTCATTCGGTGCTGCAGAGTCATCCGCACTCTCCCGCCCGTTTGGGAGCTTTGGTATAATCCCCATGGTCCTTACGGAGTCCCAGCATCCACTTAGGACGTTAGAGAAAATAAGATTTCACTTACCGATAAATCTATTTCTCATAGTCCGTAGTGGATGCTGGGCGCCCATCCCTAGTGCGGATTGTCTGCAATACTTGTATATAGTTATTGTTACAAAAAAATTCGGGTTATTATTGTTGAGCCATCTTTTCAGAGGCTCCTTTACAGTTATCATACTGTTAACTGGGTTCAGATCACGAGTTGTACGGTGTGATTGGTGTGGCTGGTATGAGTCTTACCCGGGATTCAATATCCTTCCTTATTATGTACGCTCGTCCGGGCACAGTATCCTAACTGAGGCTTGGAGGAGGGTCATAGGGGGAGGAGCCAGTGCACACCACCTGATCCTTAAGCTTTTATTTTGTGCCCTGTCTCCTGCGGAGCCGCTATTCCCCATGGTCCTTACGGAGTCCCAGCATCCACTACGGACTATGAGAAATAGATTTATCGGTAAGTAAAATCTTATTTTTTTTAATAAACATAAAAGTAATGATTACAGGTAAAAAAAGTCAGTTATAGAATTATATATTGTATCCTGTAACACCCTGGGTCTTGTCTACTCATTTTATATTTCCATAATGTATTTTATTTCCAGCAGGTGGACACACAAGCAGGAATATCTCAGAAGGACATCTAACATTATCCCTGGATTCTGAAATAACCGATAATGACAGTAGAAAGGATTCTCCAGGAGCTAACCCCATTACCCCAATTATACATCCAGCTCTATCAGCTGATTCCTCTGATCCTGGGAAATGTTCTCCTGATCACTCTGATATTGGTGCATCTGTTACAGCTCTGAGAGTAGATACAGTGTTTCCCTGTTCTATAGATGCCAGATGTTTTGCACAGAACACAAACCTTATTACTCATCAGCCAGCTAAAGCAGATGAGAGGCGATTCCCATGTTCTGAGTGTGGTAAATGTTTTACATATAAATCGGCTCTTGCTACACATCAGAGAAGTCACACAGGTGAGAGGTCATTTCGATGTTCTGTGTGTGGCAAATGTTTTTCATCGAAATCAATTCTTGTTAGACATCAGAGCAGTCACACAGGTGAGAAGCCATATTCCTGTTCTGAGTGTGGGAAATGTTTTACACAGAAAACAGCTCTTATTGGACATGAGAGAAGTCACACAGGTGAGAAGCCATATCCCTGTTCTGAGTGTAGAAAATGTTTTCCACGGAAATCACGTCTTGTTGCACATCAGAGAACTCACACAGGTGAGAAGCCATTTCCATGTTCTGAGTGTGGGAAATGTTTTGCACAGAAATCAGCTCTTGTTGAACATGAGAGAAGTCACACAGGTGAGAAGCCATATTCCTGTTCTGAGTGTGGGAAATGTTTTGCAACTAAATCATTTCTTGTTATACACCAGAGAAGTCACACAGGTGAGAAGCCGTATTCCTGTTCTGAGTGTGGGAAATGTTTTGCACAGAGATCACATTTTGTTATTCATCAGCATGCTCACACAGGTGAAAGGCCATTTTCCTGTTCTGAGTGTGGGAAATGTTTCGCACATAAATCAGTTCTTGTTAGACATCAGAGAAGTCACACAGGTGAGAAGCCATTTTCCTGTTCTGAGTGTTGGAAATGTTTTGCACGGAAATCAGCTCTTGTTACACATCAGAGAAGTCACACAGGTGAGAAGCCATATTCCTGTTCTGAGTGTAGGAAATGTTTTGCACAGATATCATCTCTTGTTATACATCAGAGGAGTCACACAGGTGAGAAGCCATATTCCTGTTCTGAGTGTGGGAAATGTTTTGCACGGAAATCAGATCTTGCTCCACATCAGAGAAGTCACACAGGTGAGAAGCCGTATTCCTGTTTTGGGTGTGGGAAATGTTTTGCATATAAATCAAATCTTGTTACACATCAGAAGAGTCACACAGGTGAGAGGCCATTTTCATGCTGTGAGAGAAATAAATCCGCTCTTGTTGAACACATTAGACATTACCCAAGTACGGAACCATTGACATCTTCTGGAGTATAATTATCACTGTCGTCCAATGTTCCTCAAGGGTGAATCCTATCTCCTATGCTTTATAAAATATACATGCTACCACTGGGTGATATAATCAGACATCATGGCCTGGTCTACCACTGCTATGCTGATTACCTGCTTTTTGCTCCATGTACTGAGAACCTAATACCAATCCTAAATGGTCTAGCTGAGCGCCAGGGGTGGATGATACCAGTTGGCTGTGACTCACTCTTTGTGAAACATAATAGAAGCTCCCCAACAAAGGACAAGACTACAGCTTTACCAACCATCTGGATTTATGGTTTGGTGTTCAGAATTGAAAATACTGAACATGTGCTGAATCTTTGTGTTGTCCTGGTATGTGGCTGACACAGACATCAGGTATCTGCCACATACAAATCCTCATTCTTCAGTCTGTGGACCATAGCCAGAATCAAGCACTTCATTCCCTCAGAAGTTCATAGACTACTGCAATGCCATCTACCTGGGTCACCCAGCAAAAGAATTACAGAGCTTGCAGCTAGTACAGAATGCAGCAGCCAAGCTGTTACCTGACCAGCCCGTTCCTGCCTCATAACACCCATTCTCCTCTCCCTTCACCGGCTGCCTGTAAGATGACAAATCTATTTCATAATTGGCTAACTGACTTTCCCAGCCCAACATTACATGGTCCAAGGAACTAGAAGCAGCTTCTGCCTCCTTACTGCCCTGCTGGCTTCTACAGATGAAGGACTGTTACCAGCAGTACCAAGAATCTCCTGTCATTCATTTATGGGTTGAACGTTTAGCTTTGCAGCCCTGACCATGGAACTCACTGCCTTGCACAGTCCAAGAGGCCTCCACTCTAGAGACCTTCACAAGCAGACTGGTGACTGTTACTCACGCTTTTCATTAATGTACCTCTATTTACTTCCTAAATAATACATCCCAAATGCTTAGGTCTTTTTTCTGCTGTTTATTTTGTATCTTGTGCTTTGTGTAAATGTGAATGTCTAATACCAGTTTGCACAATCTGTATTGCTGCACGACAATATGGCGGCCATTGGAACTTGTTTTCATTTCTTCTAGTTTGCCTAACTTGTTGCAGTCACTCATCTTGATAAGGAGTGTCGAGTGTTTTCAGATACAAGATCCTATCCATATATACCCTGTACATTATCATGTGCATTAGAGTCACCTGAGTTCCATCTGCAGTGGTTTGTTGTATGTTACATCTATATGGTGCGGATACTCCCCTGTATGATTTTATAATAAAAGCTTTTGTTTGCATCTAATTATTGCATTATAGCTTTTATTTTTTATTCTGTTTTATATTCCTATCTGAGTAATTAC
The DNA here is from genome assembly GCF_028390025.1 of Pseudophryne corroboree. Classification (NCBI taxonomy): domain Eukaryota; kingdom Metazoa; phylum Chordata; class Amphibia; order Anura; family Myobatrachidae; genus Pseudophryne; species Pseudophryne corroboree. Next base: position 133,255 of record NW_026970411.1, on the reverse strand, counting down.
GCCATAATGTCTAATCTCGGAGTGGACCCCAGAAGATGTAAAGAAACCGTGTAAGTGTTCCATCATTCTGTTTTGTGTAAGCATACAGGTAAGTGATGGCACGGTGGTCACTGTCCGTCACATTCCGGTGGTATAATGGAAGTGGGACTGTCTGGGCTTATTCCAGTCCACTGCAGAAATAAAAAAAATCAGCCTTTATCCTGCTTAAAAAAATGACAAAGCCCATAAATCAAGCTTGGTCGGACAAGACAGTGTCCACATTAATGGTGGCACATCATATAGGCTGAGGACCCATGTTTCTGGGATATATGGCATAACTCCCTCTTAACCCACAAAAACCTTCCCTTCACCATTCACAATTGCCCTTTCAGAAGGGACACAACTTTGCTTGTTCCACCTACTTCACAGAGCCCAGGCCCATCTCCATGACCATTTCATGTTTATCTGGGAGGTTCATTGCCTGAGATGACCACAGAACCACCAGGTAGTTGCCAAGAAGAGAGAGGATGAGAGCTGTCAATAGCAGCTGGTAAGAGGGGTGGTAAATCCCCTGGTGGATAAATATACAGCAAAAGAAAAGAATTTCCAGCGCTGGCTGATCATGTATGATTAATAGGTACTATACATCCGAAAGGCTTAGTGAATTAAAAACCACAGTTATTCCACATGTAAAAACACACACAAAAAATAAAAATAACATTGAGAAATAAATTATTAAAAATTAGAATATGCCACAATATGCCTGAGTTGATTATTTAGATGTCCAACAGTGAGCTGACCAGACATGGTTGCTCTCTGGCTGATGTAATCACCTTGATTAGAATTAGTGATGAGCGGGTTCGGTTTTACTCGGGTCTCAAAACAGAACCTTATGGGCTATCCAAAACACGTGACATCCGTGAGCCAATAAGATGCCGTTTTCAGAACCGAGTAAAACCGAACCCGCTCATCACTAATTAGAATATGTATTGTATTCCAATGCTGTAAGATCCTTAGACAAAGAAGTCACACACACCCCATGTAATATGAAGCTTCTGGGGGATACAAGTAGAGCTAACCAGAGAGCTGGAAGAGATTCTATGCTCCTTGACTAAGAAGTGATGTTCTGTCAGGAGTTTGTGGTGGGAATTGTCATGTGGAATTGGATTACAGAGGTGTGCTGAGCTGTTTATAGCCCGTTCTGTTCAATAAACCACTGTTGGTTTTTCATTTACCACTGTGCCTGAGTGATTTGGAACCCAGTATCTTCACAGCTACTATCGATGGCGGATAACTACCTGGCTCTCTGCCTTTGATGGTAAAACTAGTTATCATCAGGTATAAACCATCAATGATTCCTGATCATCAATAGTTGATGGCCAATCCTAGACCAGACCCTGAGAGACCACAGCCACCACCAGATCCACAATGTGTACCTAGAAGCTTCCACATCTGGCACTTTTTCACCCACCATCAGATCTACCTTCTCCTAGAGAGCCACCTTTCCACATCTAAGCTGGAACTCTGCAGGTTTCCTTCACCACCAGCTTGGATCTCCTTTGCATCAGCATCCTTGCCAGCCTCAGACAGGTCCATGGCATCAGCATTATGATAAATTTTGACTCTCTATTTGCTGCAGCTGCTGTATAGTTCCTGTGATATCCTCCAGCTCATTAACCAGCTGCACCAGCTCCTCATTTCATGTAACTCTCCCAGCTGCTGTAACAGTTTTTTCTCCTGCAGGGTCCACAGGTTATCCACAGGTTAACATTGGGATATGATGATGCGACAGTGGATTTGCACCAAATGGTCAAAGCTTTTGACCTCCCAGCATGCAGTGGGCCCGTCCATATATCCCCACCTCCTGGCTCAGGCAAAACTGTTTTTTGTTTGGTCTGACAGGAGCCAGACCATGGTCAAGAGGGCTTCTGGTTTTTAGCAGCTATAAGCTTTCTTATTTTATTTTTATAGTCTTTTTCTTGAGTGATCTTTCTAAAAAGCGTCTTACACCTACCTTAGAAAGAGTAGCTCCAACAATGCCCCATGACAACGCTTACCCACATGTACAGTGCTGTTTTGGCGGGAGTCTGCATCGGATATACTAGCAAGTCCAGCAGAAGTTATCAGGCTGTGACCGGAGCATGGGGAGAAGGTAAGGCATCGGTTCTGCTTAGAGGGGGAACACGGACACAGCCGCACTGTTTTGGAGGAGACTACCAGTCACTGACGCAGCTGCCACCTAGGGTGCACCGTGCTAGGCCTTCAGGATCATAGGCTCCAGAGGTAGTATGAGGCCACCATCCCTTGGATTGATGTCAGCTGTGGTGAATCAGACGCTCCCCTGCTCACCCCTCCCATGAACCATTTTCCGGCTTCCATCTGAGACACTGTGTATCTAAAAGGACCTAGTCATAGCATAGGCGGCTGTGTGACTGGTGCTGCTTTGCTCACTTGGGCATCTGTGTTCACTGTAGGTTCACGGGGCGAGTGTGTACACTATTAGTGTCTGGATCCACTCAGCGTTCGCTAACGTATTGATCGGTCCTGGAAGTGAGGTGAGTCTCGTCGTATCCCACTCTCCTGAGCTGGGTAATACAGCACTAAGTATCTAACTACCTTTTGAGTATGAATAGTTGGATATGTGCCTAATGCATACGAGTCTAATAATTATTACTGTTGTTTCTTTTGCTATGCGTCTGAATACGGTTAAACTCCTATATAAAGTAATAGTTACATAGTCACATAATTAGTGAGGTTGAAAAGAGGCAAAATGCCCATCGGGTTCAACCTGTATTCTGTGATCAGCTGATCATATTATAATGTACCTGCTGATGTAATGCTTAGTACCAATTGACAACAATGACTCTTACCACTCCCAGATTAATGTCACTGTGATAAATGCTATAACCCTGGATACCCTTTCTAGTTAGAAATTTGTCTAATCGGTTTTTAAATGCATTTACAGAGTCTGCCATTACTATCTTCTCCGGCAGGGAGATTCACATTTTTATTACCCTTACCATGAAGAATCCTTCCCTACGCTGTATACGGAAGCCTTTCCTCGTACTCCAGTGTCTCTAGCCCTTTAATCAGCTTAGTAGCCCGCCTTTGAACCCTTTCTAGTTCTCCTAAATCTTTTTTATAATATGGTGCCCAGAACTGAACACAATATTCCAGGTGCAGACGTACCAATGATTTGTACAGTGGCAGGATTACATCCTCGTCCTTGGTCTCAATGCCCCGTTTTATGCATGTGAGCACTTTACTTGCCTTTTTTTGCTGCATTTTGACATTGTGTACTGATAAGCCTATTATCCATGAGCACCCCCAAATCTTTTTCCACCACAGTTACCCCTATAATTTCCCCATTTAGAGTGTACGATATTTGTGTGTTTTTTGTCCCAAAATGCATAATTTAGCATTTTTCTATATTGAACCTAATTACCCATTTAGACGCCCAGGCTTCAAGTTTAAATAAGTCATTTTGTAGAGGCTCCACATCGCTATCTGAATTACCTTACACAGCTTAGTATCATCCACAAAGATTGACACTGTGCTTTCCAAGCGTATTCCTAGATCATTGATAAATATATTGAATAGTAGCGCGCCAAGTACGGACCCTTGTGGTATTCTGCTGACTACTGGTGCCCAGCTGGAGAACATCCTGTTCACCATTTCTCGTTGTACTCTGTTATCCAGCCAATTACCTATCCATGTACAAATAGTATATCCTAGACCAAGTTCCCCTAATTTGATGATCAGTCTCCTGTGAGGCAGTGTATCGAAGGCTTTTGCAAAATCTAAATACACCACATCCACTGCTTTTCCCTGATCAAGATTCTCACTCACTTCCTCGTAGAAGCTAATTAAGTTAGTTTGACATGATCTGTCCCTTACAAACCCATGCTGACTTTTGCTAATAATCTTATTAACCTGCAGATAATCCTTTATGCTATCCCTCAAGAAACCTTCCAATATTTTGCCCACTATAGAGGTTAAGCTAACTGGTCTATAGTTACAAGGATTATTTTTAGTTTCCTTTTTTAATTATGGCACTACCTCCACTATGCACCAATCCTTAGGTACCTTGCCTGATCTGTTTGAACTGTGGATTATCAAGTATAGGGGTTTTGCTAGCTATGACCTAAGCTCCGTAATAACCCTCTGATGAAAACCATCTGGGCCTGGTGATTTATTAATCTTTATTTTGCTTAGTCTCTCAAGGACAACAAGTATTCAGCCAAGAGTCATTACCATCACTATCTTTATGCACTACTTTCTCCGACTGATCCTCCCTGGTGAATACTGAGGAAAAAAATTGTTCAGTATTTCCGCTTTTATTTTATCATCGTTTATCAAAGCTCCCAATTCATCTTTTAACGGGCCTACATTCTCATTCTTTAACCTTTTACTGTTTATGTATTTATAAAACTGTTTAGGATTGCTTTTACTCTCTATAGCGATTTGCTTTTCGTTTACAACTTTTGCTGCGATTATTACTTTATTGCATTTTTTTTGCATTCCTTGTAATGCTGGAATGACTCCTCCCCTCCATTAGATTTAAATGTTTTGAAAGCACGCCTCTTTTTAGCCATTGCTTCTTTGACCTCCTTATTAAGCCATATTGGTTTGTTTTTAGTACGCCTGCGTTTACTGTTCATAGGAATGAATTTGTGAATATTGCTATCAAGCAACCCTTTTAAAGCATCCCACATTTCCGTTGTGTCTTTACCATGAAACAAAACTTCCCAATCAATCTCGTTTAGTGCCTGTCTCAGCATATTGAAATTAGCTTTTCTAAGGTTAAATGTTTTAGTTGTTCCCTTATAGCTGTTTCTTGAAACTGATGTCAAATGTGATCATATAGTGGTCACTGTTTCCCAAAGTCTCCCCAACTTTAGTGTTTGATATAATGTCCACATTATTGGTAATAACTAGGTCCAGAATAGTTTTACCTCTAGTTGGGTCCTCGACTAATTGAGTTAAGCGTTGATCCTTTAATGTATTTAAGAACCTGCTGCTCCTAGTTATTACGCATGATTCGTTACTCCAATTTGTATCAGGATAGTTAAAATCCCCTAACACTAGGATGTCCCCCTTTCCCGCAGCTTTTTCAATTTGGTGTAAGAGTTGTTCCTCATCATGTACACTAATATCTGGTTGCTTGTAGCACGTGCCAATGACTAGTTTCTTTGCCTCTGTGCCCCCACTTGTGATCTCACCCCATAGCGACTCCACGTTATCTCCAGCCTCCCCGAAAATACCCTCTATTAAGTTTGGTTTTAGAGATGGTGTAACAAAGAGACATACCCCTCCTCCCCTTTTTGGTAGCCCTGTCCCTCCTGAAAAGAGAATATTCCTCCAAATTCGCAACCCAGTCGTGAGAGTCATTCCACCATGTTTCCGTAATATCTATAATATCATACTGAGACTTTGATACAAGCCATTCCAATTCCCCCATTTTACCCGATAGGCTTCTTGCCTTCACAAGCATACATCTTAGCTTAGCCTCTCCATTGCCCGTTTGTTTTAGTGGTATCTTATCTATATTTACAAGAGCCTTTCTAGACTTCCCCTTACTGACTGTTATTCTCCTCCCTCCCTTTCCACCCCATCATGCTTAATACAGCCTTCCTCACTACTATCTCTATCTGACCTATAAGACTTTCTAACCCCCCCCCCTGATGTTAGTATCCTCCCTTATGCTAAGCACATTACTTTCTATATACCGTATTGCTGAGCCATATTCGTCATTAGGTAATAAATTGGGAATATCTTGGGCAATACCTGTGTCAGTATTTCCGGTGTCAATACCCATGCAAATACCCTTGCCATCTGATCTTACGCTCCCTCCTTCTCCACCCCCAAATTGTTCACTACCCCCATCCTTACTGCTCTCACTAATTAACCCGCAGCTTCTAGCTAAACCCTCCCCCAGGCTCCTAGTTTAAAAGCTCCTCTAACCTTCTAATCCATCATGACAAAGATGCCGCCTGACTGAGAAGTCCACCCAGGGTTCCAGGAACACAAACCCCTCCTTCCTACACCAGTCTCTAAGCCACACATTTACCTCCATGATCTCCCTCTGCCTCCCTGGGCTAGTGCATGGCACTGGTAATATTTCGGAGAATATTACCCTAGATGTCCTTGCCTTAAGTTTCTTGCCTAAGTCCCTATAGTCTTTCTTAAGGACATCCCACCTACCACTAACTTTGTCATTGGTGCCAACATGCACCAAGTCCGCCGGGTCTTTACCAGCCCTTCCCAACAATCTACCCTGTCCGCGATGTACTGTACCCGAGCACCCGGAAGACAACAGACTATGACGATCATGGTCCCTGTAGCAGATTGCCCTGTCGTCCTGATAATAGAATCCCCTACCACCACAATCTGACTAGATACCTATCTTTTTTCCTCCGGTTACATCATTTCCTCACTGCCATCCTCAGAACCTTCATCAAATTGGGCAAATTTATTGGGGTTTGGGGGATCGGAGATGTCCTATCTTCCCCTCCCCCTCTTCTTCCTTCTAACCATGACCCAGCTGTCTACCTGATCTTCCTCATCTACCAGTGATCCCCCTGCAACTCCTCCACCATTTTATCTAAACTTTGCTCGAGATTGTGAATGCTCCTCAGTCGCATAACGGTCCGCTCTAGATCAGTTACCTGGGCTTTCAGGGTGGACATAAGCTCACATTGCGCACAGATGTACCCGCACTCAGACTGTTGTGTCAGGTGTGCATACATCATGCACGACATGCATTGAGTGAGATTCCCAATCTCAGCCACCCCCATTTTTTCATTAGTGCTAACTCCCTGCTACCTTCAGAAAATCAAAAAGAGGGGGACAATCAATATACAAGGAATATATAAGGAACAATAAACAAATAAAATAAAGGAATAAGGGACACTAAATAAATAAATATATATATATAAATAAAGGGATAGGATAAGTATACATTTAGTACAAATACAGGGACTCAACAATAAAATGCAGTAATGGACAAAGGAAGACAATCCGTTATACAACACAGTGGGAAAAGCTAATAGGGAAAGTTAATACTCATCTGCTCCACTGATCTGTGCACAGAAGTTGTAAAGAAAAGTTTTCCAAACCAGCGCTCCAAACCAGCAGTGCTGCAACGTCCGCTGAAGTGGTCACCGCCACTTCCAAAAAACCACCAAACAATGCACAAGATGCAGATGTGCGCACCCACCGGGGTAATACGGGATTAATGCTTGAATATTAACTCCGTAGGAAATAGTCAATTACTTTAATCCTTCCTTAAAAATTAGAACAGAATTCCTCTTTTTTCCCTCAAAAGAACAGAAAATGAAGGAATATATAGTGAAGTACAGTTTTATTAAAAAAAACTGCCTACAATTTAAAATAGTATTAAAAACAATTCCACCAACATCTGATGGGGCAAATGTGCATACCAGAATAAGTGGGGTCCCCAGTGATGGTTACCCTATAGCGCTTGTGAGATAGTGAACAAGTACCTCCCAGGATCTCAGCACTGTTCCTCCTCTGGCTATGGCAGTCCTGGGTACCTTCACAGATTCTTTATTCTGCTGCAGTCTGTCCCACAATACCAACGCGTTTCTGCTCACAAGGAGCCTTTATCAAGGTATGGTGGAATAGAGAACTGGGGATATTTAAACTCAGTGCTGTGGTGTAATTGGTTTAGACTGCGCAGTGCAAGAAAACATCTCCCTCTATATGTTACCTCATAGGGCTTATTTTAGAGGGTCTTATGTAGATATTTCACAACCCCTTTGGTGGTAAATTCATAAAATAATTATTTTTAAATGCTTGAAAATATTAAAAAGAACTGTAATTGGGTGTGCGTTCCAACTTGTGGAACGCACACCTGACTTCCGCTTTCGTCCGCTACTCGTTCCTATTTGTGGCGCGAGCTTCTCAGTTTGTGTTACTCCTCCCGCGGTCTGGAACGCACACGATTTCCGTTTCCACGCGGACCCTGTGCTATTGGCCGCGGTGATGTAGTGTACCTGCATCTAGGATTTCCATTCACGGAGGCCCCGATCGTGGAACGCATTTGGTTATTATGAGTTCCACAGACCTGCATTTAGGACGTAATACAAACAAACTTGCTAAAAAGATATAAAATGTCCCCTTATAGCAATATAATCATGAGTAGTATGAAAAAAAATTTTAGGTACAAAAAAAGGTTATATGAAAATAACACCATAAATAGTGCCGGAAAGTATTTTTGAGAATGTCTTCGTAACCCCATGCTTATTGATAATATGTGTACAAATACAGCATTATGAAGGCAGGGGTGGAAATGAAAAGTAACCTTAAAGGAACATATAAATAGATTTTCATAAAAAAAAAAATATATATATATATATATATATATATAATCAATAAATTATCATAAAAACCATTTGAGTCCAAAGTCCAGGTTTAGTCCTTTTGGAGCTAGAGTGCCCATATTATAAATCCACCTCATTTCAGTCTGTGCAAGATTCTCCTCCGGCTACTGGCTCTCCCCGACCGCTGGCTTCCCCCTTGCTGCCGGCTTCTGGCTCTAGCACCTTGCCGCTCCATCCTTGTGTGCGCCTTCATGTGTGCGCGCCCAATGTCACTTCTGGTTCCGGTCACTCGATGCTCTGTCTCAGTAATAGGTTTCTCCTACATACTTGAAATGTATTTGTAGTTGATTATGTGCTCATATTGCTTATTATACTAATGTATAACCTGTGACTGAGGAATTTATAATAATTCTGCCAGTTTTTTTTCTGTCTATTCCGATCTTCAATGCTGGTGCAAAGCAGGGTAGAGTCGGCTTTTATGTCACTTTAACAAAATTTAAAGTGATTACAGTCACAAATTGTGTAGTACACTGTGCAAGTGTCTGATTATTTATCATGTCTAAGGGGGTAATTCCAAGTTGATCGCAGCAGGAAAATTTTTAGCAGTTGGGCAAAACCATGTGCACTGCAGGGGAGGCAGATTTAACATGTGCAGAGAGAGTTAGATTTGGGTGGGGTGTGTTAAATCTGCAATCTCTTTTGCAGTGTAAAAATATAGCAGCCAGTATTTACCCTGCACAGAAACAAAATAACCCAACCAAATCTAACTCTTTCTGCACATGTTATATCTGCCTCCCCTGCAGTACACATGGTTTTGCCCAACTGTTAACAAAATTCCTGCTGCAATTAACTTGGAATTACCCCCTAAGAGCGACAAGGGTGAGGAAAAAACACTCAAAGCAGCACTAACACTCATATCCTGTTAGTCAAAGCTGAGCTAACCTCTCAGGATCTGGTTCAGAAAAATTGTTTTAGCTTTCACCAAAGTCTCTTGAAAAATCCAAGGAGGACACAGGAGCAAGTCGAACCCCCATGGGCTACCTTTGTACAGACATTATCCAGTATAGCTCAGTGGATAATTCCAACTTCTGTACCAGGGATAGGTTACACTATTAACCCTTACATGCAGCATTCCTCCTGAGGTTTATCAGCAGGGGAAGCAGCAACCTCTCAACATAAACAGGCTGAAAGGCTAGTGGTAAGTAAAGCACATAGACATGAAAAAACATCTTTACAGTCTACACATGCTTCAGATGAGGATTCGTTGGAGAATGAAGACTCATTACACTCTGGTTCTGCATATGAAGATGAGGCGGAAGGTCTTAGCTCAGTGGACATATCTGAGTAAATTAATGTGATAAAAGCCATTCCATCCTTAGAAGAATCAGCAGAGCCTGTGTTAAAATCCAAGACATCTGTGTTTAAATGTCCCAAAACAGGACTGTGTTTTCTGGGTCAGAACAGCTGAAGGAAATTATGAAAGAGGCTTGGGCTACTCCCAGTAAGAAATTAAGAATTCCAGTGAAATGGAATTCCAATTATCCTCTTCCAGCTGAGGACTTTAAAGAGGGAGGTGATCCCTAAAGTACATACGCATGTCATTCGATTAGTGGGAATATCTATATTACCTCTGCCTTCAACATCATTAAATGTCATGGATAGGAGAGTGGATGGTTTTTTCCCTGTCTGGGGCAATCGTAAGACCAGTCATGGCTTCAGCCCGGCTAGCAAAAGCAGTGGCAACCTGGGCTGATGCATTGGAAGGGGATCTTTCAATTGAATCTAGAGAGCAAAACTCTCATGTAGCACATATCAAACAGGCTGCAATGTTTTTGGAAGAAGCAGCCTTGAATATGGGTACTTTTGCCTCTCAGGCATCAGCTTCAGCAGTAGCCGCTCGCAGAGTGGTTTGGCTTCGTACATTGAAAGCTGATTCAGAATCCAAAAAGGTTTTGGAGTCTTTACCTTTTACTGGAGATATTCTTTTTGGTAAAGAAGTAATCAGTATCTTGGAGTCAGAAGCAGACTCCAAAAATGTGAAGTTTCCTTCCACATACAAATTCAAGCCTAAAATTCCAGCTTTTCAGCCCTTCTGTCTCAAGGGAAAACAAAAGGAAAAGGAGATGGCAGACAGTCCCAATACAACAAGTCTGGTGTTAAAGCCGAATTATAATAATAATAATAATAATAATAATTGAGAGTTCTCCGGTGTGATGATATTCAGCATATAGAATTTATTATCAAAGAGGGAACCGCTCCCAATATTCTGCGCAGAGGAGCGTGGACCAAGACAGAATTCATCAATGAGCTTGTGTCTTTAGAACACTGACTGTACATTATTTATACCATAACATTATACAATTATTCAGAGCTTATTTACAAACAAGGCGCACATATAGATTAAATCATGGAGATATATTGGTTGATGAACAATAAGGGGAAATGCCAAATATGGTCATATTAGCTAATTAAAGAGAGTGGTTTTATCCATAAGATGGCAGACTTGTCATGAATCTTGAATCTCCTATACATAACAATTAGGTTCTCTGATAGGCTTCATTGTCATAAAGGTCATTCTTGTTCATAATAACGTGTTGTCTAAAGTGAATGTCCATCAGATATTCCATGATATGTCCTTGTTCTGCCACAAAGTCTCATACAATATCATTGAGCACTCGTTATCTACACACAGGCCTTGCTACTAGCCACGTAAACACCTAATCAAATGATGCTCAAGGGTTGAGGGAGAATATTATTCTGTGCATCGTAACTCTATACTAAAAGAAGACACTGTTTAAGGGAACATTATAATATCAAGACTCATAGCACAATTAATGAGACAATACAGGACATTTGATATAATTTCAACATTCCACCGTTTTGTTTAATCTCTAAACAACTATCATATAATAAATCAAATACTCACCATGTGTAAATGATTTGTCTGGTGATGAGTGGAGTAGTGTGAGATGTGAGATAGAATAAGGAAAACCCGTTCTCTGGATGCAATCGCTGGCACTAGTCCACTGAGTATCGATGCGAAAAGCCTCAACCCTCCCGAAAACTTGTGTAGATAAGAGAAATGGAAGAGGTAGCGACAGAACATGTTGTTTCTTTACCCTGGCTATAGGTTGAGGTTCTTCTTGCTGTGTGTGTGTATGAAGCAAAAGCATGTAAGCACCTATTAAGTGTATATTTCTGTTAGTGTAACAGTGGCGTGCAGTGGGGTGAGGCAGTGCCTCACCTTGCTAACTTTTCAGCACATCTCTGATCAAAACTCGCCAAATTTCTAGGGGTTTATACTGCTGCACCTGTGTACAATGCCCAGATATATGTACTGCTGCACCTGTGTATAATGCCCAGATATATGTACTGCTGCACCTGTGTATAATGCCCAGATATATGTACTGCTGCACCTGTGTATAATGCCCAGATGTATATACTGCTGCACCTGTGTACAATGCCCAGATGTATATACTGCTGCACCTGTGTACAATGCCCAGATGTATATACTGCTGCACCTGTGTACAATGCCCAGATGTATATACTGCTGCACCTGTGTATAATGCCCAGATGTATGTACTGCTGCACCTGTGTACAATGCCCAGATGTATATACTGCTGCACCTGTGTACAATGCCCAGATGTATATACTGCTGCACCTGTGTACAATGCCCAGATGTACGTTTTGGCTCATATATTGTATGTAAATCTAGCTCTGGTACTAGCCAGTGCCTCCTGAGCTATGTAGCTCACCGCACGCCCCTGTAGTGTGATCATGTGTGGGCTACCGCAGTGTAGGTAACCGGGGTCATCACCATAAGATTAGTTTTTGGCTTTCTTTGGGTTGTTAGTATTTTGCCACACTGATGACCAAGGGACGGCAGACATTTGATGCTTACATAGAGTATGAGAATTATAAGAATTATCTTCATGACATAATGTAACACTTGAGATAGCCACTTAGAAATACTAGTTCCCATCCATCCAAAAAGATCCCAATCAGCCGATTGGTTCATGTGTTCCTGTAAATATTGTAGTTATACCCCTTTTACACTCGCAGAAAAATCCCGGGATATTGCACGTGGACGCGCATCATCCCGGGATTCTTCTCAGTGTAAATGGGTACAGGGACAATTTCCCGGGACGAGCATCCCGGGATTTCATCCCAGGTCAAAAGCAGGGTTGAACCCGGGACCGTCCCGGGAAGCTAAGTAGTGTGAAAGGGCCCGTCCCGGGATTCACTACCCGGGACTGTTAAAAGGCCTCCGATTGGAGCTTTCATGGGCTCAGAAAAGATGATGTCATCTTTCAGAGCCCTGGGGAGCGTCCTTGATGCGTGTGAGGAAGGCAGCATGGCGACCTGGACAGACCAGGAGGTTAGAGAGTTGCTGAGCATTAGGGGAGAGGAGGAAATAATGAGGCAGATCACAGGCACAGTCAAAGATGCAGTCATTTATAAAAACATCTCCAAGATGCTGCAAGCCAGGGGAATCATCCGCACACAGCAGCAAGTGCTAAACAAAATGAAAACTCTTAAAAAGCAGTTTCTGAAGGTGCATGACAACAACAGGAAAAAGAGCGGTGTTGGCCATATCGACTGGCAGTACTATGACATGTGCGCCAATATCTTTGGAAACACAGCTATATGCAGTCCGGTGAGTCTGTCTTCCAGTTCACAGTACACTGCTGCAGAAGGCACTCCAGAAGAGACACAGACAAGCAGTGACGTCTGTCCATCATCACCGTTGTTAATTGACGACACACCTGAGGACAGCGACACATCCTCCCAGCCGTCCATAAACACATCCAGAAACGACGACAGCATAACTGCAACCATTGAAGACGTCGTGGATGCTCAGACCAGTGACAGTGGGACTGTACAAAGTGCCGTCACCGTCACCCCAACTTTACAGAAAAACAGTAAGTACATGTTTAGAAATTAACACTCATAGCACAAATCCACAATTGTTAATCATCCGGTTCTGTGTGTAGTATGAGTGGCCAGTGTGGCTGCAGTGTGGCGAGCCCAAATGAGCCCCTTGCAGGATCACTGCGCTCAGCACGCTGCTGGCACGGTGGCACACTTTGCATTTTCTGCCCCCACGCAGGGGGGATTTGCATTTTTATAAATAGTTCAATGTTGCAGAGTAGCTAGTGTGTAGGTAGATTAATGCCACAAACACGTTTGCTAACGCTGCTATTTTTATATACGCTCATTTTGTATTTCTTCTCTTCACAGTTTACACCGTACCGCCTAGAAGGAAGAAATTGAACAGAGCGGAGCAAGTGGCTAAAGCCATGTCAAATGTCCTTGTCGACCAACTCCGAGAGATGGACGCTACAATGTCCGCACAGGAGGATGCTAGGCTCGACAGGTTTCTAGAGGCAGAACGCCAAATGCATGATGCATTCCTTTCCCAAGTCATGACAATGCAGGAACGCATGAGTAGAGAGCAGTATGACCGCCATAGGGAATTGCACCAAATGAACATGGCATTCTATGAGCGTATGACCAATACCTCAAGAGCACCAATCCAACACCACAACTCACAATACCCCCCTGAGCAGGGTTTTTCATCATTTAATCCTGGTCCATACTATGCCCCAAATACTGCACCATCTAGTGCGCAAAGCCCAGAGTTTACTGTATTGCGCAATTTGCCGTGAAACACAGTGAATTTCTTTTTTGTGTTGTTATTAGTTGTTAAATAACCACAGTGTGGTCATTGTTTATGCACAACTGTTTGTGCCTTTTTTCATTTTTTTTCTATGTTCTGTTTTGTATAGTGTCTACATTAAAGCACTTTTTATTTATTTTTTACACAGTAATAATATACTGCAGGGACACTGTGGTTTATGGTGTTGTATCTACAAACCTACCAGTGGTTTTTTTTTTTATGCCAATCAAAACTTGTTTGCAAATCTATGCATAACATTCCCATTTGTGTGTAACAGTAGACCATGTTTACAGTGTTTTCTACGTTGTTTCTGCATATCTACAAAGTTTGTGGCAATGTGGTTTTTTGGGAAAAACATAAATATTGAAACCAAAGTTCAAAGGTGGAATACAAAATAAAAAAAATGTAATTCACCAAACATGTTGTGCTGATTCTTAAACACTATTGTACCAGTGCTGCAAGGTTGGACGTAATAGTGTGGCGTATTTGTTCTGCAGCGGAGTTTGAGGCAGTCCCAAACAAAGCACCTTCCACATGTGGGTTTATAACCTCAGGGTCCTGCACAGTCCACTCAGGAAGGAATAGCTCATTTTTCAGTTCACAGATGTTGTGCAGTATACAGCACGCAGCTACTACATTAGGCATATTCTTTAGGTCCACATCATTGCACTTCATCAAACAACGCCATCTTCCTTTTAACCTGCCAAAGGCGTTCTCAACCACCATCATTGCTGAACTCAGGGTGTGAGTATAGGTTTGTTGCTCTGGGGTTAACTGGACCTGTTGGGTGTAGCCTTTCATAATCCAGGGGCGTAAAGGGTATGCAGCATCCCCGATGATGTGGACAGGGATCTCCACCCCATTCACAATCTTTGCACACTCTTTGGGGTACAGCCAGCCCTCCCTGCTTCTCCTCTACGATGTTGTACAGGTCAGAATTGGCAAGAACTCGGGAGTCATGAGATCGGCCTGGCCAGCCAATAAACACATCTAGGAAACTAAAGAACAGTAAAATTGAAAAAAATTAGAATGTAAACCTCACACATGCAACTCATCCCACCACCCCAAAAATAAACACTTACCAATATTTGTGGTCCACAACAGCCTGTAATATGATGGAGTGCCAGCCCTTCCTATTAAAATAGTCAGCATGGTTGTCACGTGGGGCAATAATAGGGATGTGTGTCCCATCAATCGCTCCTCCACACTGCGGATAGCCTCGCTTCACAAATCCAATGATGGTATCCTGTAAGCGCTGTCCTTGTGGTAGAGATATGAAGCGCTTGTATAAGGTAGATACAATTGCTTTAGTCACCTGGTGGACCATGACACAGCAGGTGGAGATTGCAACACCGAACAAGCATGAGACTGAGCGGTACTCTCCTGGGGTAGCATACCACCACAATGCAATAGCTAATCTCCTGCGTGCCTCGATGGGTCTCCTAAGCCTGGTGGTCTGCATGTCAAGTGCTGGGGTAAGTAATTCCAGGATGTAGTTAAAGGTTGCACGAGACACACGGAAGTTAGCCATCCACTCCTCATCCTGGTAAGCTTCCACGGTCCTCATAAAGGCTTCTTCGTGACGGCGATCTCTGGACCAAAATGAGCGGTTAGGGCCCATACTCACGCTCAGTATGGCACTCATCCTGGATGATATGAGGGCTCTCCTCCTGCGCAAATATTGGCGGCGACTAGCAGCCCTATCCAGCATAAATTGCGCCCTCCTCCTCATAAAATATATGTGCAGTATACTGCACAGTGTGACAAGCTGCATCATGCTGTCTGTAGCTGTATGAAACATCTGCAAAGCAGAAAGAATCATGAGCTCAGGCATACACACTGGTACTCCGTCGGCCATGACTGCAGAAATGGTGTGAGCAGGCACCACCCCTCCCTTTGTTGACTAGTGTGACCTCATCAATGTGAGCCAGAAAAGGCCATTTCTAATGACATACATGTGCATTTGCAGGGATATCCCGGGATCAGTGTAAATGGGGCTGTCCCGGGTCGATCCCAGGTCTTAGTGCAGTGTGAAAGGGGTCAGTCCCGGGAAGGCATCCAAGGACGCATCCCGGGAAGCATCCCGGGAGTGCGAGTGTAAAAGGGGTATAATTTAACCTTCTGTTCAATGGGATTGTAATTATCTGAGATATTAAAACACATTCCTTTAAATTGTTCCCATCCACTACCTTCTCTGAGCAGTAACTAATGGATGGCTACTTGATTGTGAATCATACCTTCTCTAATGTCTCTCAGTTCTTCATTAATGAGTCCTATAGAGGTGCTTGTAGCCTTTATATTTTTTAGCTAGTCCATAAAAGTAAAACTTCCTAGGTCTATCACAAGTCTATATAGCAAGCCAAAAAGCATATCAATAAGGGAATTTTTTATAGTAAATTAATTGTAAATCATAGTATTTTAGCTCTATAACCACGAGATATAAATAGATACTTTTGGTAAGCGTGTCTCAATTGATAAGTGATATATTTCTTCTTCTGCTCAAGTACATATTCATCAGTGTCTTATCAAAACATCATTTTGTACATATTCCTAGTGTCATTATATCTTCATATGCCATGGTCAGTGTGGGGAACATACTATATGTTTATGTTATTTTCCTTAAGCCATTATGGCTCATGGTGTAGGGAAAGGTAAGAAAGAGAAGATTGTCTCTTTGTTGGTGCACTAAGAGAGAGAAAATTATTAATTTGTATTAAATATAACTTTTAATGTTAATCATCCCCAATCGTAGTATATCAACTATCTCAGGTAATACCACCTATACAATTCTAGGTCCAACACATTACTGTGGGATAGATCACAATATTGAGCAAGTTATTCGGATCCCACAATATGTCCTAAATCCCTTACAGTATGTCTGTAATCATTGTTATATAAGCTATAGTTGTATTAATGTACTGTAAGTCCAAACCCCTTGAGTAATGATCCCACAATCCCACACTTAATATATGAATTGACACAAGTAGTACCACCTATGCAGTTCTATGTTCAATAGAATATTGTGGGATGTGTCACAATATTACATTTACTGTTATATCTCTTCCCTTAGTATTGGATTATAATATATCATTAGTCCCTTGTGGTACACCTGTGGTCATTTTTTTATTTATACCAAGGGGTGACAGTCACATTCATGTATGGTGTTTTACAGTATTGAGTGATTAATCCAGCCAAGGAGTTATCTATAGTCTCCTAATATTGGGGTATATTACCATTTCTCATTATGGGGTTCTCAACCTAATTGGTTGTCTGAACTGTTTAAATAAACAGCTCATAAGTCATTCTTAACATATCATTTCATTTGTGGATGACTCAAATCGTGAGATAGTTTAAACATAAATGAAGTAGTAGAAGCACATATCATGTAAAAGCCTGTTATTGAAAGGTGGATTGAAAAGAACCTCACTGTAGCCGATTTATTTATACATTGTTGCTTATCCAATTGCTACATACTCTGACATTGATTGTAGCTGATACGGCTTAAATCCTTCCCTTCACAGAGGGAGAGCAGGCTGCGGTGTAACACATTTGTTACAGTGTTGCTATGCAGTTCTCCTGCTGGCAGTACTGTAATGATGGGGTATCTGTAATTGCGGTCGAATTGCCACAAATGTCGAAAAATGGGGCATTTTAAATTCGACATAGCAATACAGTACTTTTCGACAAAAAAACGGACGTTTCAGATTCGACTTTTTGAAATTCGACAGTTGTCAAATTCGACATGTCCGCAGTGGTAAAAATGCGGCTTTTCGACAAAAGTATATTAAATTGAAGAATGTCGATTTGACAACAGTCCTTTTCGACAGTCATTTCGTCAATTTCATTCCGCCTCACTTTGCTGGCGGAATCTAATAAAAAATTTAAAAACATGTATTTTTTTTGTTTTTTTTATTGCTAATAGCATATCTATTTATATTAGAAGGGATTATGTACCTGGTTTGTCTATTAGGAGCCACAAGTATTATTTATATATTTTTTAAAAGAATATATATTTTTTAACTGACTAAAATAGAGAGAGCATGGTTTTCAGTGGGAAGGGGTGGGAATGGGTTAAAATCAAGAAAAAATGTGTGGGGTCCCCCCTCCTAAGCATAACCAGCCCCCCATCCGCAGCCCATGGATAGGGGGGATAGCCTCAGGCTTCACCCCTGGCCCTTGAGTAGCTGGAGGGGGGACCCCTTGATTTAAGGGATCCCCACTCCTCCAGGGTACCCCGGCCAGTGGTGGTGACTAGTTGGGGATTTAATGCCACGGCCGCAGGGACCGATATAAAAGTGTCCCCCGGCTGCGGCATTATCTCTGCAGCTAGTGGAGCCCGGTGCTGGCGTTAAAAAATACGGGGGACCCCTACATCTTTTGTCCCCCATATTTTTTGCACCAGGACCAGACGCAGAGCCCGGTGCTGGTTCTAAAAATATGGGGGCTCCCCTGTCAATGTTTGCCCAGTATTACTATTTTTACAACCAGGACCGGCTCAAAGAGCCCGAGGCTGGTTATGCTTAGGAGGGGGGACCCCACGCAATTTTTTTCTGGGTTTTTTAAACATTTTTGTGCCATCCAAAAAGTTGAATCCATGACGTACAGCGGGACTGTTGAATCCATTTTTTATTGAATATGTTGAATTCGGGTCCCGATGGGAGGGTATGTGACTGTCGAATTGTGTTGAATTTAAAAACAGTCGAATTCCAGCCAGAATTCGACCGCAATGGCATATACCCCATAGTGTGAACACAATAGCAGGTATATATAACATATAAAGCCTGTTGCTAAAGGCTAATTGAGGGGAGCCGTGCTGTCATTTATTGCATCATACAATGTTACTGTGATGTTATCAGATGCTGCCACACTATTACAGTTTTATGTGGCTTGGTCTTTTCCCTTTCTAAAGTAGCTTGTAATAGAGTATAATTAATTTAATCGTCCCTTAAGGTATTGTAGATATGATATATTTTGTGCTGGTGTTACTTGACAGAGAAATGATGTCCCCTTCTGTACCCTATAATTACATCTATTCCTGCTGTAGATGTTGTTAATATGCTCAAATAATCAGCAGCGTACACTTGTAAAATCCTGTTATGGGGAATATATGCATAAAGTTGCTAATGTGCACATACGTGGTTACACATACACTATTGCATGAGCCGCTGAGATACGTGATTAGGTGCTGCTGCAGGAATGTTTGTACAGGGTAATTCATTTAAGTAAATGCAATCACATCCCCATGTGATATGTGTCCTTATGGCATGCTATATCGCATGTGATCTTACTTATATTTCTGACACTATATAGTCATTAAATTCCGTGATATGGAATATTAATGAAGGAGGCACTAATACATATATTGGTTAGGTCTCATGCCAATTAATATGCATATAGAGCAGCTAACACAGGTATATCACCAGGGCCGGCTCAAGGGTTTTGTGCGCCCCGGGCAGGCGATGGGGGCGTGGCTTCATACAGGGGGCGTTGTCACTTACGCCCCCTGTACAGTAGTAGCACCGATGAAATTATGTGCGGTGCGCGATGACGTCATCGCGCACCACACAGCAAAGGTTCTCTCCATGAAGGGAAACTAGAAGCTTCATGTCTAGTTCCCTTCATGGAGAGGACCTTTGCTGTGCGGTACGCGATGACGTCATCGCGCACCGCACAGTAAACGTCCTCTCCACGAAGGAAAACTAGACGCTACGTGTCTAGTTTCCTTCACGGTGGGGGGCGGACGGCACATCAGCAGCGGATCTTGCCATGGTGCGGCGCCCTCCAGACGGCGACGGTGCCCTCCAGAAGGCGGTGCCCCGGGCAAAAGTCCTGCTTGCCCATGGCAAGATCCGCTACTGTATATCACGCAGAGCTGTAACTAGACTTTTTGGTGCTCTGTGCCAGAGAGAGAATTGGTGCCCCCCCCCCTTACATTTTTCCAATTGGGACATAAGGCGCATGACTCGTTGGAAAGGGGCATGACAATGCTATGACATCCTTTCCACATTATATATATAATAGACAGAGAAAGCTTGTTGTTATTTAGTTACAATACCCTTTATTAATTAACACATTTCAATATACTGCCATACCCAGGATTCAAACCTATAACCCGTTGAATTCGAATCAAACACCCTACTCATTGAGCTTTTTGATCCTGCATAAAAACTATGTACACTATACGAAGCTACTGTAAGATTATAAAAACATAATCAGCATTGCAATTGAGCAGATCTATGTAGTGTGCAGCCACACATGCAATCTCTTGCGGCCACACACTGCATAGATCTGCTCAGCCGCAATGCTGATCATTCTTTCACAAAGTACAAGGTAAGCTTCAAATAGAATTCTCTAGCTTAGAATGATCTACCTTTCTATGCAAGGGCAGATAGCTCAATGAATAAACTGTCTGACTGCAGTGCCACAGGCAGTGGGTTTGAATTCCGGGTATGTCAGAATTTTTAAATGTAATAAAGGATAGTGTGACTGAATAACAAAGAAATCTGAAGTTGAGTTTATGAATGTTGTTTAGGTGTTAGCGACAGAAGGCGACAAGGTAGGAGACAGGTGCAGTCAGGAGATGCTGGGCTTCAAAAAGAGGGGAAGCTGCAAGTGAAAGTAATTAAAGCAGATAATTGACAAGTGCCACCAACAGCGCCCCCTAGCCTGCAGCGCTATGTGCGGTACCCCCTCCGCACACACCTAGTTATGGCCCTGATATCACGTATTACATTGATTCAATTACACTCATATGTGAGACTCCGTATTTCTAAGAAAGCCTATCATAGGAAATGTTCTCAAGGAGCCATTAAATCACAGATACGCTGTGCTGTGCTAGTTCCACCACATGAAGTTTACTATATATCGCGGATAACCTGAGGTGTGTATGTGCTAACCTATCTTCAAGTATTGTCTCACTTTACATCTCATAGATAAACTAGATTGGTTGTCATTCATTTGGATATTTCTGTTCGTATTGTTACACAATTCTTTACATCATTAGATTAAATTTAAACATTTTTCACAGTGAATTAAGCAGGCATATCAATGCCGCTTTGAAACGCCAACCGACGTGCACGTTTCACACCAGCTTCTTCAGGACAAACCCGATTGCCCTACCTAGAATGACTATAAAGGAAAGGGGAGCCAATCACGGACGGGTGTGTGAGCATGTGATCGCGCATCACATCGTCCTCTCCAAGGCTCCTATTTACTTCTGCAGCGCTGATTGTCTCACACATGTCATGTGTCTAAAACGTCCAATCCTGGTAGATGATTCTCAGATCATAATAGATCCCGGGGATCAACATGAGTTAAATAAAAGGAGAAATTAAATAACACATTCAGCAGATGAGAATCTATACGTAATCGAATCTTAGAGAATTTGTACTACATAAACTGGATTTTTGGGGGTATAATTACATATATTATTAAACGTTTAATTGCATATTATGATCTCTAGGATAATATCTCTCCATCATAAGATAAGTTTAGATGGAAGGGGGATCATACATTGATAGAAATCCTAGACTGGTAATTCTGGTGTTGGGATTTATTAGCTAATGCTGAGCATGAATATATTAATGGTCCTGCGGTTTAATGCTTATATTATATGTGTATGAGTGATGGTGATTTAAGAATTATGACCGTGATAGGTGCAAAACAAAATATTGGTCAATGACCTTAGAGTGTATACATTTTTACTTGTTAATTAAATTAATTATCAAAATTGAGTGGTGAGAAATATTATATAAATTAATGTGAATGTGCAGAATAAACAAAGCATGTGAAATGAATGAAGTAAAAGCTATATAAAATAAACGTGCAGAAAAGTGAAGGTGAAAATAATATATATATATATATATATACATACAGCGGGTTTGGTGCGGCACTCCTAGCGGCTGTCACAAATAGGCAAAAGGGTCCTCGGTGTGGACAACGTTTCAAAGCAGTTTAATATAGCTTTTTCGTCAGGTCATATGACCTGACGAAAAAGCTATATTAAACTGCTTTGAAACGTTGTCCACACCGAGGACCCTTTTGCCTATTTGTGACAGCCGCTAGGAGTGCCGCACCAAACCCGCTGTATGTATTCATTCCATGTGAGGGCACCCAGTGCTTCTGTAATTCTAATGGGAGAGCCGGACCTACCTGCTTTTTATATATATATATATATATATATATATATATATATATATATATACATTTATATTAGAGTATTTAAACCGATTGTGAGGACTCAATATGATTTTCCTATAAATTCCCTACACATATGGATGAATTTATGATAAGGTATATGCAAAAATCTTCTCTAAATTACCACATCTGGTGAATTGTATATTGCTGTATGCTCTTTCTATATAGATCTAATCTAAAGCTTTGAGTCCTTCTTTATCAATATGGTTATTAATAGTATTTGTAACATATAAGACATATAAGTAAGATTTTGACCTCTGCAAGAAAAAATCTAATGAACGTGTCATCTACTAGAAATGTATAGAATTAGACAGATATCTGCCGACATATAGTAAATTTGGTCCCACAGTACCCTCAATTGAATCCATAAATGTGTGGGCACATCGGGTAAGTGATCAATTTCTCAAATGAAGGAATCCCATGAGAGCTATCGATTAATAAAACGTATCATGGTGTGCGTCGAGATCTTAATTACCCCATCATTGAAAGGTAAGTGGCTATTGTTATATTTTATCTCTTAAATCTCAGGGTATCATCACTTGGATTTGTGAATAAATGAGTGTAACAGGTAAGTAGTCTATTGCTCAGTAGGGAGAATTCCGGGTACACAATGGGTCACATGATGGTATGTATCAAATCACATTTTTACCTAATGTATGTTCAATCTTCAAAAATAAGGTAAGTGGCTATTATTTTCCTTTAGCCCTTTTGGATACTGGTGTCCCATTAAGGATGCCATTGACCCTCAAACCTGAGAAGATCTCCATCTGTGTCCCCACCTCGGATGTTCACCTCAAAGTGTCTACTACCCAATGCCTAATGGTCTGTGTGGACTTATTTGAATGCTAGCCTCAAATAGGTTACATACTCATGTATTCCCTGCATAGGTGAATAAATTCTATGTTAAAGTATATCCAGGGCTCTTCCCTAAAACACCACATCTAATAATGAATATGTTACTATATACTCCTCCTATATGGATCAAATCTGAAGTTAGCAATACAGGTATTGATAATATGCATAAAATAAGGGACACGTACAGGAATCTAGCCCCTACAATGGATTTATAAGTACAAATCATCCCCTAAATATATATGAAATAGACATGTCTATTAATATATAATAATGAATGTGATCTCAAAATACCCTCAACTGAGTCCATGTATATATATGGACATAACAAGTAAGTAATCAATTTCTCAAGAGACAGAATCCTAGAATGACAAAAAAAAACAATAAGTCATATGATGGTATATATCAGAGTCATAGTTCCCCCATTATAAAATAGATAGGTAGCTGTCATTTACATTTGATCTCTCAAATCCCAGGGGATCATCACTTGAACTTGTGAGTAGGTGGACGTATCCAACAGGTAATCATTTACTCAAAAGGGAAAACTCCTGGATACACACTGGATCTCATAATGGTATACAACAGGATTATGTTTTCTCCTGATGTACGTTCAATCTCACAAAAAAGGTAAGTAATTGTTGTTTTCATTCAGACCTCTTGGATGTTGACATCCCATTAGGAATATCATTTGGCTTTCAAACCTAAGGAGACTGCCATCTATATCCCCACCTCGAATATTCGTCTCAAAGTGTCTCATACCAAAGACCTGAAGGCCCTTTGGGATCCCATTGTGATGTTGCAGAAAGTGGTTGTAGGGGTAGAGGATAATTGGAATTACATTTCCTTGGAATTCTAAATTTCTTACTGGGAGTAGCCCAAGCCTCTTCCATAATTTCCTTCAGCTGTTCTGACCCAGGAAACTCAGTACTGACTGTTTTGGGACATTTAAACACAGGTGACTTGGATTTTAACACAGACTCTGTTGATTCTTGTAAGGATAGAATGGCTTTCATTGCCTTAATTAACTCAGGTATGTCCACTGAGCCGAGACCTTCCTCCTCAACTGCGTATGCAGAAATGGAGTGTAATCAGTCTTCATTCTCCAACGAATCCTCATCTGAAGCATGTGTAGACTGTGAAGATGTTGTTTCATGTCTATGTGCTTTACTTACCACTGTCCTTTCAGCCTGTTTTTGTTGAGAGGCTGCTGCTTCCACTGCTGGATGTGATAAACCTCAGGTGGAATGCTGCATGTAAGGGTTAATAGTGTAACCTATCCCTGGTACAGACGTTGGAATTATCCACTGAGATATACTGGATAATGTCTGTACAAAGGTAGCCCATGGTGGTTCAACTTGCACCTGTGTCCTCCTTGGATTTTTTAAGAGACTTTGATGAAAGTTAAAACAATTTTTCTGAACCAGATCCCGAGAGGTTAACCC
Source organism: Pseudophryne corroboree (assembly GCF_028390025.1). Lineage (NCBI taxonomy): Eukaryota > Metazoa > Chordata > Amphibia > Anura > Myobatrachidae > Pseudophryne > Pseudophryne corroboree. The sequence continues at coordinate 108,761 of NW_026970411.1, read as the reverse complement.
AGCTTTGACAGACATGATATGAGTATTGGTGCTGCTATGAGTGTATTTTCCTCACCCTTGCTGCTCTTAGACATGATAAATAATCACACACTTGCACAGTGTACTACACAAATTGTGCTGTAATCACTTTAAATTTTGTCAAAGTGACATAAAATCCGACCCTACCCTGCTTTGTACAAGCATTGAAGATCGGAATAGACAGAAAAAACTGATAGAATTATAGTAAATGCAGCAATCACAGGCAATATACATTAGTATAATAAGTAATAGGAGCACGTAATCAACTACAAATACATTTCAAGTATGTATGAGAAACCTATTACTGAGATAGAGCATCGAGCGACCGGAACCGGAAGTGACGCTGGGTGCGCACACATAAGGGCGCACACAAGGACGGAGCGGCAAGGTGCTAGAGCCGCAAGCCGGGGGGAGCCAGAAGCCGGCAGCAAGGGGGAAGCCAGCGGCCAGGGAGAGACAATAGTCAGGAGGAAGCAGTGGCCGGAGGGAGCCAGCAGCCGGTGGGGAAGGGAGCCTGCAGCCGGGGAGAACAACTTCTGTGCACAGATCAGTGGAGCAGATAAGTATTAACTTTCCCTATTAGCTTTTCCCACTGTGTTGTATAACTGATTGTCTTCCTTTGTCCATTACTGTATTTTATTGTTGAGTTCCTGTATTTGTACTAAATTTATCCTTATCCTATCAATTTATATATATATATATATATATTTATTGTCCCTTATTCCTTTATTTTATTTATTTATTGTTCTGTATATACACCTTATAGTGATTGTCCCACTCGTTTTGATTTTCAGAAGGTAGCAGGGAGTTAGCACTAATTAAAAAAAATGGGTGTGGCCGAGATTGGTAATCTCACGCAATGCATGTCGTGCATGATGTATGCGCACCTGGCACAACAGTCTGAGTGTGGGTACATCTGTGTGAGATGTGAGCGTACGTCCGCCCTGGAAGCCTAGGTAACTGATCTAGAGCGGACCGTTATGCTACTAAGGAGCATTCACAATCTCAAGCAAAGTTTAGCTAGAACAGTGGAGGAGTTGCTGTTATGATTCCAGCACTCTGGTCTGAGGAGATCTTATTGCGAGGACCGGAGTACTGGAACGAGATGCTGGGAAAGGGAGCGGGAATGGAAAATAGCCCCTGGCGCCCTAACTCCGTTGTCTCGCCCGTGCTGTCAGAAATCCCCTGCGAGACTATGGTTGCTTGAGCCCATGGCAGCCGCGTTTGAAGGGCGGATTATGTCTGCCCAACTCCGATGCCCCCCAGTCTTAGTGAGAGACAAAGGGAAATCCGAGACAGGGTGATAACAAGGGGCCCTCTGACTAAACAACCAGGCCAGGGGCTACAAGCTAACTCAAAACTAGAATATGTGCGGAAAAACCGCCAGAGAAAAGGACAACCAAAATATCCACTTGTCCACTTCTCCTACCCGGCACCGCCGAGTTCCAGAGAGGACTTGTGGAAGCGGAACCCTCCGCAAATGCTCCAACAATAGAAGATATAAAGATAAAGCGGCTGAGCCGCAACACACGGCAGAGCCGCAACTCACGAAACACCACTCGATGTTAAACGGTGATCAGTCAGGACTCCAGGGAACAAAACGACTTCCTGGGATGAGATGACAACTCCCGAATACAGGACTTCTGAGGACAGGAATGACCGGATACAGCAGGACTGGAAACAGACTCTCAGCAAACCAAAGCAGCATGCAGGAAGCTATTACCGGCGTCTGTGAGAAGCCCTGGGAAGGTACTTAACAGGGAGTCCTCCAATCAGCTGCTTAGAGCCTGATTGGAATAAATGCCATGCAGCTGCCTTGCTGCACGGCCGGGAGGACAGGTGTATGTGCTTGTTCATTAAGCCCAGCAACGGGGAACGCGGTCCGCCAGTGGCATCCCCGTTGCTAGGGTCCGTGCGGCTCAGCGCGCCCGGCGTCTAGCGTTGCTAGGGAGCCGGCGGCTGAACGCGCACGGCGTCCCTAGTTTCTAGGCGCCGGGCCGCGCGGACAAGCGGACCCCGGCGCCTAACAGTACCGCCCCCTTGAGGAGGGGTCAGGGAACCCCTAAAGCCAGGTTTCTGAGGAAATTCCCGAAAAAATGCCCTCTTGAGCCTAGGGGCATGAAGATCCTTATCCAGGACCCAAGACCTTTCCTCCGGACCATAGCCTTTCCAGTGAACCAAAAAATAAAGCCGACCCCGGGATAATTTGGAATCGAGAACCTTCTCTACCAAGAACTCCTGCTGTCCCTGTACATCCACTGGAGATCTACCCTGAAAGATCCTCCGAGGAAACCTACTGGAAGAAACGTATTGTTTCAACAGGGAACAATGAAACGTATTTCCAATCCTGAGAGATCTTGGTAAACGTAGCCGAAAGGCAACTGGGTTGACTCTTTTAATAATAAGAAATGGCCCAATAAATTTGGGTCCCAGTCTAGCCGAGGATTGTCGAAGCCTGATGTTGCGAGTCGACAACCACACCCTATCTCCCACCTTAAAGGTGCAAGGACGTCGGAGCCTGTCAGAAAATTTCTTCTCTCGAAAGGCCGCTTGTCTGAGAGCAAGGTGCACTTTTTTCCAAATTGCTCTGAGCTGGGAGGTCAATGCCAGCGAGGAGACTGGAAAATGATGAAAAAAAGAATTAGCTCTGGGGTGAAAACCAAAAACTGAAAAGAATGGAGACTCTTTAGTGGAGGAATGACAGGAATTATTGTAAGCAAATTCAGCCAAAGGAAGAAACTCGGACCAATCATTCTGGAGTTTGGCTGAATACAAGCGCAGATATTGTTTCAATGACTGGTTAACTCGTTCGGTTTGCCCGTTGGATTGTGGGTGATAACCGGATGTTAATGACAGTTTCATCTTTAATGAAGCACAAAAACATCTCCAGAATTGTGCGATAAATTGTGGACCCCGATCAGAAACAATATCAGTGGGTAACCCATGAAGCCTAAAACACATGGTGGAGGAACAAAACTGCCAACCCTTGAGCAGAAGGCAATCGGGGAAAAGCAATAAAATGAGCCATTTTACTAAAACGGTCCACTACCACCCATATGACTCGGAATCCGGCTGAAAGGGGAAGGTCAACCTCAAAATCCATGGAAATATGAGACCATGGCCTGAGAGGGACACTTAAGGGCATAAGTTGCCCGATAGGCAAGGAACGGGGAACCTTATGCTGTGCACAAACCGGACATGAAAAAAAAATTCCCTAACGTCTTTGGACATACTAGGCCACCATACTGAGCGAGAGACTAACTCCAATGTCTTAGTGATTCCCGGATGCCCTGAAACCTTGTTGTCATGGAATTCAGTTAAAACAGTAGCTCTCAAAAATTCAGGAACGAAAAGACGACCAGCAGGAGTAAATCTAGGAGCTTGGTGTTGAAGCTGGTTTAACTGGGTAAATAAATCCTGTGTGAGGCCTGCCCGGATGACCGAAGATGGAAGTATTGGGGTAACAACAGGATTGTTATTGTGAACCGTAAGAAAACTACGTGACAGGGCATCAGCTTTAGTATTCTTGGAACCAGCCCTGAAAGTGATAATAAATTTGAAACAAGTAAAAAATAATGCCCAACGTGCCTGCCGAGCATTAAACCGTTTAGCTGATTCAATGTGTTGCAGGTTCTTATGGTCAGTCAATACCTAAATAGTATGCTTTGCTCCTTCCAGCCAATGCCTCCACTCCTCAAAAGCCCACTTTACCGCCAGTAACTCCCGATTACCAACGTCATAATTGGATTCAGCGGAGGAGAACTTCCTGGACATAAAGGCACAAGGATGTAACTCCAAAGACTCCGGATCCTTTTGAGAAAGGACAGCCCCCCACTCCAACCTCTGAGGCATCAACCTCCACAACAAAAGGGCAATTCCGGATTAGGATGTCTGAGGACTGGAGCTGAGACAAAGGCTTATTTGAGGGCCCGGAAGGACAACTCAGCTTCATGCTACCAGTTGGTAGGATCCGCTCCTTTCTTAGTCAGAGCCACAATGGGAGCTACCAGGTCAGAAAAAGAATGAATGAACCTCCTATAATAATTTGCAAACCCTAAAAAGCGCTGAATTGCTTTTAAATTGGTGGGTTGCGCCCAATTAAGGATGGCCTGAAGCTTCTTGGGTTCCATGGAAAATCCCTGAGAGGAAATTATGTACCCTAAAAAAGATACTTCCGTGACGTGAAATTCACACTTCTCCAGCTTGGCATATAAATGATTCTCACGTAACTTTTGAAGAACCAGACGCACCTGGGTGATATGTTGTTCCATCAATTCAGAAAAAATCAAGATGTTGTCTAAATAAACGACCACGAATTTCCCTAGGAAGTCACGGAGCACATCATTTATGAGGTCTTAAAAAACTGCTGGAGCATTAGACAGGCCGAACCGCATCACCAGGTATTCGTAGTGACCTGACTGAGTACTGAAAGCCGCCTTCCACTCATCTCCAGATTTAATTCGGATGAGGTTGTAAGCTCCTCTCAGGTCAATTTTAGAAAAAATCACAGCAGAACGTAACTGATCAAATAGTACAAAAATCAACGGCAAAGGATAGGTGTTTTTGACTGAGATCTTATTCAGGGCTCTAAGATCAATGCATGGTCTAAGCGAGCCATCCTTCTTCCCCACAAAGAAAAAAACAGCACTTAAAGGGGATTTTGATGGTCTAATAAAACCTTTCTGTAAGCTCTCCTGAATATAGTCATTCATAGCCAAAGTTTCTGGCCCGGACAATGCATATAATCTTCCCTTTGGCAATGCGGCACCAGGAATTAGCTCAATAGCACAATCATAAGGCCGATGGGGAGGCAGAATGTCCGCATTACCTATGGAGAAAACATCGGCAAACTCCTGGTATTCCACAGGAATGAGTTCTGGAATGATAGCTGCTACTCTGACTGGAAACTAAATACATTCCTTAGCACAAAAAGTACCCCATTGTGAAATCTCCCCGGACCGCCAATCAATGGTGGGATTATGAAAGGCCAGCCAAGGGTGACCCAGAACAACTGGAACTGCTGGGCAATGTGTAAGATAGAACTCAATTTTTTCGGAATGTAAAGCTCCTACTGTAAGTAGCACGGGAGGTGTACGGTGAGAAATAACCCCATTGGAAAGCGGACTCCCATCTAAGCCATGCATGGTGACACACCTACCCAATGGTAACTGAGGAATGCCTAAGGCCTTAGCCCAAGTTAAATCCATAAAGTTTCCTGCAGCTCCACTGTCGACAAAAGCCGACACCAAAGAACTTGGGCTGCCAAAGGAAACTTTAACTGGGACTAAAAGAGTTATTCGAGGAGATAAGCTGCAGACCTAGGTGAACCCCCTCACAATTCACCTGGTCAAAGCGTTTCCCGACTTGTTCGGACAGTTACGAGCAAAATGTCCCTTACCACCACAGTACAAACAAAGACCGGAATTTTGCCTTCTGGCTCTTTCCTCTAAAGACAGCCGGGAGAGACCCATCTGCATGGGCTCCTCTACGTCTTCTGGAATGGAATAAACACACGGACTTGACCTTACAGGTGTTCCTCTTTCAGCCCTCCGCTCTCTGAGACGACGATCAATCTTAATAGAAAGCTCCATGAGTTTATCGAGAGTCTCAGGAGCGGGGTACTGGAGGAGACTGTCTTTTATAGACTCTGATAAGCCAAGGCGAAACTGACTGCGTAGGGCTGGGTCATTCCAGCCACAGTCGTTCGACCAACGGCGAAACTCAGTACAATAAACCTCTGCAGGATTTCTACCCTGTTTGAGAGCGCGCAACTGACTTTCAGCAGACGCCTCTCTATCCGGGTCATCATACAAAAGCCCTAGAAACTTAAAAAAAAGCGTCTACTGACAACAATGCAGGATCCTCTGCCCTTAAACCGAATGCCCAGGTCTGAGGATCCCCCTGGAGTAAAGAAATAATAATCCCAACCCGCTGAGATTAAGTACCTGAGGAAGTGGGTCTTAAACAGAAATAAAGTTTACAGGATTCCTTAAAATTAAAAAATCATTTTCTATCGCCAGAAAAACGGTCAGGCAAATGCATCTTTGGTTCAGGGACTACCTTTAGGAAGGCTCGCAAAAGATCTTCCTGCGACCTCACCCGAAGCGAAAGATCCTGAACCATCTGAGTAAGTTCTTGAATCTGATTGACTAAGAACTGGCCAGGATTTGGCCCTACACCTGTCGGATTCATGAGGCCAAAAATTTTTAACAAAAACTGAATGAGAGGCAAAAAATTAAAGCCCTGTTTAATTTTAATTTTTTGGTATGGCCGGTAATAATGTTATGATTCCAGCACTCTGGTCTGAGGAGATCTTATTGCGAGGACCGGAGCACTGGAACGAGATGCTGGGAAAGGGAGCGGGAATGGAAAATAGCCCCTGGCGCCCTAACTCCGTTGTCTCGCCCGTGCTGTCAGAAATCCCCTGCGAGACTATGGTTGCTTAAACCCATGGCAGCCGCGTTTGAAGGGCGGATTATGTCTGCCCAACTCCGATGCCCCCCAGTCTTAGTGAGAGACAAAGGGAAATCCGAGACAGGGTGATAACAAGGGGCCCTCTGACTAAACAACCAGGCCAGGGGCTACAAGCTAACTCAAAACTAGAATATGTGCGGAAAAACCGCCAGAGAAAAGGACAACCAAAATATCCACTTGTCCACTTTCCTACCCGGCACCGCCGAGTTCAAGAGAGGACTTGTGGAAGCGGAACCCTCCGCAAATGCTCCAACAACAGAAGATATAAAGATAAAGCGGCTGAGCCGCAACACACAGCAGAGCCGCAACTCACGAAACACCACTCGATGTTAAACGGTGATCAGTCAGGACTCCAGGGAACAAAACGACTTCCTGGGATGAGATGACAACTCCCGAATACAGGACTTTTGAGGACAGGAATGACCGGATACAGCAGGACTGGAAACAGACTCTCAGCAAACCAAAGCAGTATGCAGGAAGCTGTTACCGGCGTCTGTGAGAAGCCCTGGGAAGGTACTTAACAGGGAGTCCTCCAATCAGCTGCTTAGAGCCTGATTGGAATAAATGCCGTGCAGCTGCCTTGCTGCACGGCCGGAGGACAGATGTATGTGCTTGTTCATTAAGCCCAGCAACGGGGAACGCGGTCCGCCAGTGGCGTCCCCGTTGCTAGGGTCCGTGCGGCTCAGCGCGCCCGGCGTCTAGCGTTGCTAGGGAGCCGGCGGCTGAACACGCACGGCTTCCCTAGTTGCTAGGCGCCGGGCCGCGCGGACAAGCGGACCCCGGCGCCTAACAGTTGCAGGGGGATCACTGGTAGATGAGGAAGATCAGGAAGACAGCTGGGTCACAGTTAGAAGGAAAAAAGGGGGAGGGGAAGACATGATATCTCCGATCTACCAAACCCCAATAAATTTGCCCAATTGGACAAAGATTCTGAGGATGGCAGTGAGGAAATGACAGAACCAGAGGAGACAGTTCCCTCTAGCATCCAGAGGAGCGGTCCCTCCAGTGCAGATGGGAAAAAAGATAATGAGGTACCTAGTCAGATTGTGGTGGTAGGGGATTCTATTATCAGGAAGACAGGGCAATCTGCTACCGGGACCGTGATCTCCATACAGTCTGTTGTCTTCCGGGTGCTCGGTATGGCACATCGCGGACAGGGTAGATAGATTGTTGGGAGGGGCTGGTAAAGACCCAGCGGTTTTGGTGCATGTTGGCACCAATGACAAAGTTAGTGGTAGGTGGGATGTCCTTAAGAAAGACTATAGGGACTTAGGCAAAAAACTTAAGGCAAGGACATCTAGGGTAATATTATCTGAAATATTAACAGTGACATGCGCTAGCCCAGGGAGGCAGAGGGAGATTAGGGAGGTAAATGTGTGGCTTAGAGACTGATGTAGGAAGGTTTGTGTTCCTGGAATACTGGGCGGACTTCTCAGTCAGGCGCCATCTTTGTCGCAATTGATTGCAACTGAATGAGGAGGAGGCTGCAGTGCTGGGGGGCAGGATGGTTAGAAGGTTGGAGGAGCTTTTAAACTAAGAGCCTGGGGGGAGGGTTTAGCTAGAAGCTGCGGGTTAATTAGGGAGAGCAGTAAGGATGGGGGTAGTGAACAATTTGGGGGTGGAGAAGTAGGGAGCATAAGGTCAGATGGCAAGGGTATTTGCATGGGTATTGACACCAGAAATACTGACACAGGTATTGCCCAAGATATTCCCAATTTATCACCTAATGACGTATATGGCTCAGCAATACGGTATATAGAATGTAATGTGCATAGCATAAGGGAGGATACTAACATCAGGGGGGGGGGTTAGAAAGTCTTAATAGGTCAGATAGAGATAGTAGTGAGGAAGGCTGTATTAAGCATGATGGGGTGGAAAGGGAGGGAGTAGAATAACAGTCAGTAAAGGTAAGTCTAGAAAGGCTCTTGTAAATATAGATAAGATACCACTAAAACACGGGTAATGGAGAGGCTAAGCTAAGATGTATGCTTGTGAATGCAAGAAGCCTATCGGGTAAAATGGGGGAATTGGAATGGCTTGTATCAAAGTCTCAGTATGATATTATAGGTATTACGGAAACATGGTGGGACGACTCTCACGACTGGGTTGCGAATTTGGAGGGATATTCTCTTTTCAGGAGGGACAGGGCTACCAAAAGGGGAGGAGGGGTATGTCTCTTTCCTAAACCATCTCTAAAACCAAACTTAATAGAGGGTATTTTCGGGGAGGCTGGAGATAACGTGGAGTCGCTATGGGGTGAGATCACAAGTGGGGGCACAGAGGTAAAGAAACTAGTCATTGGCACGTGCTACAAGTAACCAGATATTAGTGTACATGACGAGGAACAACTCTTACATCAAACTGAAAAAGCTGCGGGAATGGGGGACATCCTAGTGTTAGGGGATTTTAACTATCCTGATATAAATTGGAGTAACGATTCTTGTGTAAAAACTAGGAGCAGCAGGTTCTTAAATACATTAAAGGATCTATACTTGACTCAATTAGTCGAGGACCCAACTAGAGGTAAAACTAGAAAAGATTATACCTGATGGCGCAAGCGATATAAATGATAAATGTTGTATAAAATTCTGCCACCTTGTGATCATAAGAAAAATGGTTCTATTTCGTCAGACCCCAGAAGCCTGTCTCTAATGGCTTCAATAAAGCAATTATGATTTAAATGGAAAAGAGGTCGCGCTATAGAACCAATTAATTGTTCCACACCATTCTTAATTGTAAATATTTATTTAAACATATAACCATGTAAAAACATCGATGTATATTTTATTTCTAAAATAATTAAGATCTGGTGTGGTCACAACACCCTCAACTGCATACCAATTATAATTTAATAATTCTCATTCGTAAAATTAAGTGTGCTGATTAGAATAATGTCCAGACCGGCAATATATTATGCCACAGATTCAGTCCGTAATAGGATCCTTTATATTAATTTACACCCAATGATAGAAGGACACCGGTGCGGTACCGCCTATGGAAGAAGTAACTGGATGTTACGAAACGCGTCTAGGACTCCTTGTTTAAGTGACTGCTGACTGCTGAATTGTCCAGACCGTCCCCCGGCATCTCCAGAGCACTTGGCACCTGCTACGAGCAAATCGTGGAAATTATATTCACACAGTGTCGGAGAGAACAGTGATCTTTGGAAGCCGGGGTAGCGAGGCGGCTGACTGCTGAAGTGGGTTGAGCAACAGTATTAGCCCCCTCGTGAGAACTGTCGGGCTGCCCGTACGGAAACCTTTCTTCACCCTGCTGCACGGACACAGAAGCTGTTTCACATATGCACCACACCGCTACAACGCACAGGTAACAGTTGTCCATTACACCGTGTAATTCCGGGGACGCTCGGGTCACACTTAAAGCTCCTCAAACTTGCAAACAGGTCCCGTATTACAAGCACAAGGGACAGAGTGAGCAAAGGTACCTGTGACTGTACTTATTTGTGGTGCACAGTTTCTGGATGAAAACACCGGTGTCCTTCTATCATTGGGTGTAAATTAATATAAAGGATCCTATTACGGACTGAATCTGTGGCATAATATATTGCCGGTCTGGACATTATTCTAATCAGCACACTTAATTTTACGAATGAGAATTATTAAATTATAATTGGTATGCAGTTGAGGGTGTTGTGACCACACCAGATCTTAATTATTTTAGAAATAAAATATACATCGATGTTTTTACATGGTTAGAGGTAAAACTATTCTGGACCTAGTTATTACCAATAATGTGGACATTATATAAAACACTAAAGTTGGGGAGACTTTGGGAAACAGTGACCACTATATGATCACATTCGACATCAGTATCAAGAAACAGCTATAAGGGAACAACTAAAACATTTAACCTTAGAAAAGCTAATTTCAATATGCTGAGACAGGCACTAAACGAGATTGATTGGGAAGTTTTGTTTCATGGTAAAGACACAACAGTAATGTGGGATGCTTTAAAAGGGTTGCTTGATAGAAATATTCACAAATTCATTCCCATGCTCATATTCACAAATTCATTCCCATGAGCAGTAAATGCAGGAGTACTAAAAACAAACCAATGTGGCTTAATAAGGAGGTCAAAGAAGCAATGGCTAAAAAGAAGCGTGCTTTCAAAACATTTAAATCTAATGGAGGGGAGGAGTCATTCCAGCATTACAAGGAATGCAATAAAAAATGCAAAAAAGTAATAATCGCAGCAAAAATTGTAAACAAAAAGCAAATCGCTAGAGAGAGTAATAGCAATCCTAAAAAGTTTTATAAATACATAAACAGTAAAAGGTTAAAGAAGGAGAACGTAGGCCCATTAAAAGATGAATTGGGAGCTTTAATAAACAATGATAAAATAAAAGCGGAAATACTGAACAATTTTTTTCCTCAGTATTCACCAGAGAGGATCAGTCGGAGAAAGTAGTGCATAAAGATAGTGAAGGTAATGACTCTTGGCTGGATACTTGTTGACCTCGACATCTTCGGACTATCAAACCGAATAAATTTGCACGGCAGGACGAAGATTCGGAGGATGATACTGAGGAAATGATGGTGGAGGAGGGGACTGCTCCCTCTAGCATCCAGAGGAGCAGCCCCTCTGGCACAGTTGGGACAAAAGATAGTGAGGTACCTAGTCAGATGGTGGTGGTAGGGGGACTCTATCATCAGGAAGGCAGATAGAGCAATCTGCTACCCGGACCATGATCGCCGTACAGTCTGTTGTCTCCCGGGTGCTCTAGTGCGGCACATCGCGGACCGGGTAGATAGATTGTTGGGAGGGGCTGGGAAAGACCCGGTGGTCTTGGTGCATGTTGGCACCAATGACAAAGTCAGCAGAAGGTGGGATGTCCTTAAAAAAAGACTATAGGGAATTAGGCAAGAAACTTAAGGCAACTTAAGGGTGGAGGGGTGTGCCTTTACGTAAAACCATTTTTAAAAACTGATATATGGGAGGATTTGCAGGAGGAGACTAGATACGGTCGAGATGCTATGGGGTAGAAATTGCATGTGGCTAAAAGGGAATAAAAAAGGTAGTATTAGGGGTATGCTACAGGCCGCCTGGTATTAATGTATCTAACGAGGAATTGTTACTGAAGCAAATTGAAAGAGCAGCAGGAGTAGGAGACATGGTAGTGATGGGAGATTTTAAATATCCAGAGAAAAACTGGAAAAACGATTCATGTGATACTGCTAGGGGTAATAGGTTCTTAAACACACTTAATGATAACTACTTAGTTCAACTAATTGAGGAACCCACCAGGTACAATGCAATCTTATACCTGGTATTAACAAATGTAAAAGTCGAAAAATATTGTAATGCATATGCCCTGTACTAACCCCATGCACATGCCTGCTGCGCGTGCACTCAATCCGCCGTGCGTGCACATATCCGCAATTTGCGTAGGATCGCTCCTGCGATCATGCGCGTGATATGGGTATTTACGACGGAGTTTGTGAGCGCGTAGAGGTTTATTAGAACATTACATATTTAACCCAAATAGTGTACATTTTAGATATAACTCCCTTGCACCACATCAGCGAGTATCAATAGTTTAAACAGTTCCAGGACTAAGGGATTCGCCGTTGCATGATAGGAAGGGTCAGATAAAGGTTGGAAGGCGATGTCTAGTATCCTATAACAAGGGGTGTGGTCTTTTATAAGAGAAAAAAGACAAAGGCAGCTATATATCTTTTCCAGGGCACACTTATGAAAAAATTAATTAATAAGATGATGAAATATGAGAAAATGAATACTTAACTTTTATGAGATATACTTAAAAAGAGAGGGAGAAGGCAAATATAGATGAATAATTTTTCAAAGCATAATTGCTACAATTTCGAGCGATAGGATTTAGATGAGCGAATTTATCTTTATTCCCTTAGTGGTCTAGAGATTTCCTTAATTGATAATTTTTTTAATTGGGAATAGGGTAACTCCATTGGGTTCAGCTGTAGCCTGTCAGACTAGCACAATTGAAAAGGAAAGTAGAAATTAAATACCTGGATCTGCACAGAAAATCGGAAGGACACAAATGACTGGAGAATAAAATACCTACGGTACCTAGTATTCCCTGGTGGTCTCGCAACCGGGTACTGACCAGGCCCTGCAGTGTATGGCTACCAAGATCAGACGAGATTGGGCATACTCAGTGCGGTTTGACCGTAGGTGGCTAAATCTCCAATCTGTGCAGTCAATTCCAGTGTGCGGATACTCATACACATTATTTTGAGCATATCATAAATGTCTGAATTATTGTTGGTACAAGAACAGAGCATTAAGCAACATTTGTGCTGATTGTTATACTAATGAGAGCAAAAGAAATCAGGCAGTGATGTAAGTACAATAGCTGAGTATGATAATATAACAGGGATTGATCCCCAATAATGCATAAAATTCAGTGCAATGAGAAACACACAGATTATATATAATTGTCTAACAGGGATTAATCCCCAATTCTGGGTGTATATGATTTAGCACACAAAATTCCAATAAACATTAGTTCCCAAAAGCAGATATCCTGTGGTTTTATCATATTTTAGCAAAATCACAAATTGAAGATACTTCAACAATCCTAAAGATATATATATATATATATATATATATATATATATATAGTAAACAACAAAGCAGGCGGCACTCCAAGTCTGTTTGAGATTCAAGTGTATTTCACACACAAGTGATCCGACGTTTCGGGGTCCAAGCGCCCCTTGACAAACATGAAGGTGGTCCTGGGCTCTGTAGAGGAGGAGGTGGAACAAGCAAAGGAAAGTTGTGTCCCTTCTTAAGGGGCAATGGTGGACATTGTGAATGGTGAAAGGAAGGTTTTTGTGGGCAAAGAGTGAGTTATACCATATATACCAGAAGCATGGGTCTTCAGCCTATGGCCCTCATTCCGAGTTGTTCGCTCGCTAGCTGCTTTTAGCAGCTTTGCACACGCTAAGCCGCCACCCTCTGGGAGTGTATTTTAGCTTAGCAGAATTGCGAACGCAAGATTAGCAGATTTGCGTATAGAAATTTCTTTGCAGTTTCTGAGTAGCTCGAGACTTACTCCTACACTGCGATCAGTTCAGTCAGTTTCGTTCCTGGTTTGACATCACAAACACACCCAGCGTTCACCCAGACACTCCCCCGTTTCTTCAGACACTCCCGCGTTTTTCCCAGAAAAGCAAGCGCTTTTTCGCACACACCCGTAAAACGTCCAGTTTCCGCCCAGAAACACCCACTTCCTGTCAATCACACTCCGATCACCAGAACGAAGAAATTTCTTCATAAAGCCGTGAGTAAAATACCAAACTTATTAGCAAATTTACTTGGCGCAGATGCACTGCGAACATTGCGCATGCGCATTAGCGACTAATCGCTCCGTTGCAAAAAAAAAATTACGAGCGAACAACTCGGAATGAGGGCCCATATGATGTGCCACCATTAATGTGGACACTGTCTTGTCCTACCAAGCTTGATTTATGTGCTTTGTAATTTTTTTAAGCAGGATAAAGGCTGAGTTTTTTATTTCTGCAGTAGACTAGAATAAGCCCAGACATTCCCACTTCCATTATACCACCTGAATGTGACGGTCAGTGACCACCGTGCCATCACTAACCTGTATGCTTACATGAAACAGAATGATGGTAAACTTACACGGTTTCTTTACATCTTCTGGGGTCCACTCCGAGATTAGACATTATGGCGTAATTACTCAGACGGGAATATAAAACAGAATAAAAAATAAAAGCTTTAATGCAATAATTAGATGCAGACAAAAGCTTTTATTATGAAATCATACAGGGGAGTATCCGCACCATATAGATGTAACATACAACAAACCACCGCAGATGGAACCTGGGTGACTCTAATGCACATGATAATGTACAGGGTATATATGGACAGGATCTTGTATCAGAAAACACTCGACACTCCTGATCAAGATGAGTGTCTGCAACAAGTTAGGCAAACTAGAAGTGAAAACACGTTCCAATGGCCGCCATATTGTCGTGCAGCAATACAGATTGTGGAAACTGGTATTAGACATTCACATTTACACAAAGCACAAGATACAAAATAAACAGCAGAAAAAAGACCTAAGCATTTGGGATGTATTATTTAGGAACTAAATATACAGACGGGTCCTCCGTTATCTTGGCTGGCTGAGGCGTTAGTCGCGATCAGGCATACGCAGCGTACCTGGGCGCAAGGAGGCGCGCCTAGTCGTAGGAAGGCACACAGAGCGTTTGGCGTTACCTTTGAGTGTAATACCTAAGATCATCCACCAGATGTCGCTTTTTTAAATCACCAATGCGCAAGCGTGTGGTCTCCATTAACATACAATACTGAACTACAGCGTAAGAACTACTTTACTGGTGCGTCTCATTACGCTACAGTATGTCATACAGTCTATAACAGTATATACAGTACAGGTGCAAATAGTACAGCATATACAGATGCAAACGAACGTGTTACAGGTACAGTATGGTCTATTGATGTTAGGGATATGTGAGCGTCCAAATCCCGTAGTATTAAGTATAATGGAGAGAAATAAAAGCTCATCCCTAAGTTCCTGGATGCCAAATCACTGTCCTTAGTATCTCTGTACAGTTTTTTCTATTAGAGTACTAATTAGAACGAACAGCTTATAATGTACAACACAGATTCTCTAACGCCGACGATCTACAGTACTGTTGCTCGAACAGTTAGTTGCATCAGAATACACTAATTTATATTTACTGGTATGTCTATAGGTGCTCATTACCGCTGTGTATGTTAGATAGCGAATGAGTCACTCCTGCAGATTTACCCCGATTTGTGTGAAACCTGTGTGCACCCTTCCTTTGAATGTTTTACAATGGATTACACAGAAAAAAAATAATAATAAAGTTGATGTCACGGGAACACAAAAATAACCTGACATTTTGGGAATCGAACCCGGGACTCTCAGCGTGGCAGATGGGAGCCTTCATCGCTAGCCCACAACACTGCATGGAAGATTCTCAAGTTCATGTGTAAAAGTACTGCAAAGAGCGATTCCTTCCCATTGGTGTTTGTTTATGCCATTAGGGGACTCGGATGCTCATTTTGTGCACTTTACATACTGTAAAGTCAATTTGCTACATTATTCCTTTCACACATTAGGTGCGTCTGCATACACAAGTGTTCACACATTAGTTGCGTCTGCTTACACAAGTGTTTTAACATGTTAGTTTGCATCTGAATAAACTATTTTTTCTTTTTTACTTTGTCCGTCTGACCATTGGTCACCATCTGTGTGTACACTATGCAGTACAGGACTGTATATTAACATTACAGTTGTCACTGACCATTTGCCAGAGCTTGTACAGAAGATCAATCTGCTGCTATTCAAACTAAAGTACTGGATTAGTGAAGCATTAGCCACCCAGTGGTGGAGATGTGTATTGCATGCTGAGTATCCAGTCATGCCTCATCGCGCCTGTCCATGATTAAACTCAGGAACCTAAGCTATTGCCTAGGTGTGACTAAACCTCCGTCTAGGTGCAGAAACAGTCAAGATAACGGAGGACCCATCTGTAAATACATTAATGAAAAACGTAACAGTCATCAGTCTGCTTGTGAAGGTCTCTAGTGTGGAGGCCTCTTGGACTATGCAAGGCAGTGAGTTCCATGGTCAGGGCTGCAAAACTAAAAGTTTGACCCTTAAATAAATTACAGGAGATTATTGGTACTGCTGGTAACAGTCCTTCATCTGTAGAAGCAAGCAAGCAGGGCAGTAAGGAGGCAGAAGCTGCTTCTAGTACCTTGGACCATGTAATGTGGGCTGGGAAGGTCAGTTAGCCAATTATAAAATAGATTTGTCATCTTACAGGCAGCCAGTGAAGGGAGTAGAGAATGGGTGTTATGTGGCAGGAACGGGCTGGTTAGGTAACAGCTTGGCTGCTGCATTCTGTACTAGCTGCAAGCTCTGTAATTCTTTTGCTGGGTGACCCAGGTAGATGGCATTGCAGTAGTCTACGAACATCTGAGGGAATCAAGTGCTTGATTCTGGCTATGGTCCACAGATGGAAGAATGAGTATTTGTATGTGGCAGATACCTGATGTCTGTGTCAGCCACATACCAGGACAACACAAAGATTCAGCACATGTTCAAACCAAACACCAAAGCATAAATCCAGATGGTTGGTAAAGCTGTAGTCTTGTCCTTTGCTGGTGAGCTTCTATTATGTTTCACAAAGACTGAATCACAGCCAACTGGCATCATCCACCCCTGGAGCTCAGCTAGACAACCATTTAGGATTGGTATTAGGTTCTCAGTACATGGAGCAAAAAGCAGGTCATCTGCATAGCAGTGGTAGACCAGGCCATGAGGTCTGATTATATCACCCAGTGGTAGCATGTACAGTCAGGTCCATAAATATTGGGACATTAACACAATGCTCATATTTTGGGCTCTATACACCACCACAATGGATTTGAAATGAAACAAACAAGATGTGCTTTAACTGCAGACTTTCCGCTTTAATTTGAGGGTATTTACATCCAAATCAGGTGAACGGTGTAGGAATTACAACGGTTTCTATATGTGCCTCCCACTTTTTAAGGGACCAAAAGTAATGGGACAATCGACTCAAAAGCTATTTCAAGGACAGGAGTGGGCTATTCCCTCATTATTTCATCATCAATTAAGCAGGTAAAAGGTCAGGAGTAGATTCCAGCTGTGACATTTGCATTTCTAATCTAATCCAAAGAGCTGCCACTATCAGTGAAGCAAGCCATCATTAGGCTAAACAATCAAAACAAACCCATTTTAGAGATAGCAAAAACATTAGGTGTGGCCAAATTAACTGTTTGGAACATTTTTAAGAAAGAACACACCGGAGAGCTCAGCAACACCAAAGGGATCCGGAAGACCACGGAAAACAACTGTGGTGGATGACAGAAGAATTATTTCCCTGGTGAAGAAAAACCCCATCACAACAGTTGCCCAGATCAAGAGCACTCTCCAGAAGATAGGTCTATATGTGTCAAAGTCAACAATCAAGAGAAGACTTCACAAGAGTGAATATAGAAGGTTCACCACAAGATGTAAACCATTGGTGAGCCACAAAAACAGGAAGACCAGATTAGAGTTTGCAAACAACATCTAAAAAAGCCTTTACAGTTCTGGAACAACATCCTATGGACAGATGAGACAAAGATCAACTTGTACCAGAGTGATGGGAAGAGAAGAGTTTGGAGAAGGAAAGGAACTGCTCATGATCCAAAACATACCACCTCATCAGTGAAGCATGGTGGCGGTAGTGTCATTGCGTGGGCATGTATGGATGCCAATGGAACTGGTTCCCTTGTATTTATTGATAATGTGACTGCTGACAAAAGCAGCAGGATGAATTCTGAAGTGTTTCGGGCAATATTATCTGCTCATAGTCAGTCAAATGCTTCAGAACTCATTGGAAGGCGCTTCACAGTGCAGATGGACAATGACCCGAAGCATACTGCAAAAGCAACCAAAGTATTTTTTAAGGCAAATAAGTGGAATGTTATGCAATGGCCAATTCAATCACCTGACCTGAATCCGATTGAGCATGCATTTCACTTGATGAAGACAAAACTGAAGGGAAAATGCCCCAAGAACAAGTAGGAACTGAAGACATTTGCAGTAGAGGCCTGGCAGAGCATCACCAGGGATGAAACCCAGCATCTGGTGATGTCTATGCGTTCCAGACTTCAGGCTGTAACTGACAAAAGGATTTGCAACAAAGTATTAAAAAGTAAAAGTTTGATTTAGGATTGTTTAGTCTGTACCATTACTTTTGGTCCCTTAAAAAGTGGGAGGCACATATAAAAACCGTTTTTAATTCCTACACCGTTCACTTGATTTAGATGTAAATACTCTCAAATTAAAGCAGAAAGTCTGCATTTAAAGCACATCTTGTTTGTTTCATTTCAAATCCATTGTGGTGGTGTATAGAGCCCAAAATATGAGAATTGTGTCGATGTCCCAATATATATGGACCAGACTGTATATTGCATAAAGCATAGGAGATAGGATTGACCCTTGAGGAACATTGCATGGCAGTGATAATTATACTCCAGAAGATTTAAATGGTTCCGTACTTGGGTAATGTCTAATATGTTCAACAAGAGCGGATTTATTTCTCTCACAGCATGAAAATGGCTTCTCATCTGTGTGACTCCTCTGATGTGTAACAAGATGTGATTTCTGTGTGAAACATTTCCCACACTCAGAACAGGAATACGGCCTCTCACCTGTGTGACTTCTCTGATGTTTAACAAGATTTGATTTAGATAAAAAACATTTCCCACACTCAGAACAGGAATACGGCTTCTCACCTGTGTGACTTCTCTGATGTGTAACAAGACCTGATTTCCGTGCAAAACATTTCCTACACTCAGAACAGGAATACGGTTTCTCACCTGTGTGACTTCTCTGATGTTTAATAAGATTTGATTTCGATGCAAAACATTTCCCACACTCAGAGCAGGAATACGGCTTCTCACCTGTGTGACTTCTCTTATGTGTAACAAGATCTGATTTCTGTGTAAAACATTTCCCACACTCAGAACAGGAATATGGCCTCTCACCTGTGTGACTTCTCTGATGTGTAACAAGGGCTGATTTCTGTGTGAAACATTTCCCACACTCAGAACAGGAATATGGCTTCTCATCTGTGTGACTACTCTGATGTGTAACAAGATATGATTTCGATGCAAAACATTTTCCACACTCAGAACAGGAATACGGCTTCTCACCTGTGTGACTTTTCTGATGTTTAATAAGATTTGATTTCGATGCAAAACATTTCCCACACTCAGAGCAGGAATACGGCTTCTCACCTGTGTGACTTCTCTTATGTGTAACAAGATTTGATTTATATGTAAAACATTTCCCACACTCAGAACATGGAAATGGCCTCTCACCTGTGTGACTTCTCTGATGTGTAACAAGATCTGATTTATATGTAAAACATTTCTCACACTCAGAACATGGAAATGGCCTCTCACCTGCCTTAGCTGGCTGATGAGTAATAAGGTTTGTGTTCTGTGTAAAACATTTGGTATCTATAGACCAGGGAAACACTGTATCTACTCTCAAAGCTGTAACAGATGCACCAATATCAGAGTGATCAGGAGAACATTTCCCAGGATCAGGGGGATCAGTTGATAGAGCTGGATATATAATTGGGGTAATGGGGTTAAATGCTGGAGAATCCTGTCTACTGTCATCTTTTATGTCACA
This sequence comes from Pseudophryne corroboree, assembly GCF_028390025.1. Taxonomy (NCBI): domain Eukaryota; kingdom Metazoa; phylum Chordata; class Amphibia; order Anura; family Myobatrachidae; genus Pseudophryne; species Pseudophryne corroboree. Next base: position 89,035 of record NW_026970411.1, on the reverse strand, counting down.
ATCCGGGGATAACAATAGATGTCCTTCTGAGATATTCCTGCTTGTGTGTCCATCTGCTGGAAATAAAATACATTAATATATAAAATGAGCAGACAAGACACAGGGTGTTACAGGATACAATATATAATTCTATAACTGACATTTTTTTTTTACCTGTAATCATTGCTTTTATGTTTATTAAAAAAACAAAAAAGCTAGGATGTTTAGACTGGAGCTTGATCAACACTGAACGCTCATGTGGGATAACTAGAGGTAACACGGACATTCATGTGGGATTACTAGAGGTGACATGGGCGCTCATGTGGAATTACTAGAGGTGACAAGGGTGCTCATATGGGATTACTAGAGGTGACATTGGCGCTCATGTGGGATTATTAGAGGTGACATGGACGCTCATGTGGGATTACTAGAGGTGACACTGATGCTCATGTGGGATTACGAGAGGTGACACGGACGCTCATGTGGAATTACTAGAAGTGACACGGACGCTCACGTGGGATTACTAGAGGTTACATGGACGCTCATGTGGGATTACTAGAGGTGACAGGGACGTTCATGTGGGATTACTAGAGGTGACATGGACGCTCATGTGGGATTACTAGAGGTGACATGGACGCTCATGTGGGATTACTAGAGGTGACGTGGACGCTCATGTGAGATTACTAGAGGTGACATCAGACACTCATGTGGGATTACTAGAGGTGACACGGACAATCATGTGGGATGACTAGAGGTGACGTGGGCGCTCATGTGGGATTACTAGAGGTGACATGGACGCTCATGTGGGATTACTAGAGGTGACACGGATGCTCATGGGGGATTACTAGAGGTGACATGGACGCTCATGTGGGATTACTAGAGGTGACATGGACGCTCATGTGGGATTACTAGAGGTGACATGGACGCTCATGTGGAATTACTAGAGGTGACATGGGCTTTGCAATAATGAATCATTAAAACACCAAAGAAGAGAAAGTGCTGTCCTGTTCGGCGCACTAATAAATAATATATAACCTTTATTAAGTACAGTAAAGTATGTAAACTAAATTGTTGAAATATTAAACACAAAGTTAAGTGTATAGAGAGCTGAATAAAGTAATAAAAAACCATTGGATTTTAATTGGGTGTTAATAGATACAATGCAGGTAATCTGGGGGGGGGGGGGGCTGCAGGTTTAAATGCATTGGTCAATACGTGAACTAAATCTCCACTGTTTATTATTGTTAGTTAATATAGTGAGTGCAGAGCCCCTGTGATTTTATTTAAACAATGTGGTCACATACTGTGTTGCACCCCAAATCTAGGAACGGTGAGTGCTGTGGATTAGTATATTATATCTATGTCACTGGGCCTCTGCACTCACTATAACCACTAACAATAATAAACAGTGGAGATTTAGTTCACGTATTGACCAATGCATTTAAGCCTGCAGCCCCCAACAAGAGACCCCACTATACTGCAAGTCCTACTCTACTGCTCAAAATAATTACCATAAAAACAGCTATCACATTAGTGTTGCACTTTAGGTATGCTGCTACCTGGTCTAAAGCTCACAGCAATTTAGCTTATATACAGTTGTGCTCATAAGTTTACATACCCTAGCAGAATTAGTGATTTTCTGGCCATTTGTCAGAGAATATGAATGATAACTCACAAACTTTTCTTTCACCCATGGTTAGTGGTTGGGTGAAGCCATTTATTGTCAAACAACTGTGTTTACTCTTTTTAAATCGTAATGACAACAGAAACTACCCAAATGACCCTGATCAAAAGTTTACAAAAAATTTTGGCCTGATAACATGCAACCAAGTTGACACAAACGGGTTTGAATGGCTACTAAAGGTAACCATCCTCACCTGTGATCTGTTTGCTTGTTATCAGTGTGTTCATATAAAAGGTCAGTGTGCTTCTGGACTCCTGAAAAACCCTTGCATCTTTCATCCAGTGCTGCACTGACGTGTCTGGATTCTGAGTCATGGGGAAAGCAAAAGAATTGTCAAAGGATATGCAGTAAAAAGGTATTTGAACTGTATAAAACAGGAAAGAGATATAAAAAGATATTGTGGCCGGAGGGACCCCAGCCACGAGGGAAATGGCCACCTGCAGCACTGAAGGGGTTAACCCCTAGTGCCCGGCGCCATTTTTACAGACAATGGGCGCTTGGCGCCAGATTTGAAAATGTATGGGGCGCTAGGCGCCGTGTTGTATTAAATGTTTAAATTGTATTTTAAGATGTGCCGTGGTCCCAGACCTCTCCGGAGACCACGGCAGGGAGGACAGCCCCCCTGCGCGCTCAGCAGTGTGTGCGCGCCGGGGGAGAGAAGGCAGCCGCTGACCGTCGGAGTCCGGGAGCTCCGCTCCCGGCAGCGGTCGGTGAAGCCCTGGGCGCACTGGGGTGTGCGCGCCGGGGAGAAGGGTGAGCGCTGCGGCTGGGAGCTCGGCTCCCGCTTCAGTGCTCTCTGTGAGAGCCGCCGCTGGGGGCCGGGAGCTCTGCTCCCGGCGCCTCAGCCCAGCACGGGTGGCCAGCCGCAGCCGCCGGGACGGACGTCCCGGGCTGCTGGGCGGCGAGGGGGGTGTGCCACAGCCCGCCTCCCCGCCGGACACTGCGGCGAGGCACCATGGATCCAGCGCCGCATACAGGGGACCGGGCTAGCCGGCTCCCTGCGCAGCGAGGCTACCAGACAGGCGCCGCTCATGGGGGACCGGGCTAGCCGGCTCCCTAGCGGCGTGGGTGCAATTAGGCTGCTGAGCAGGCTGATGAGCGCTGGGGTCCGGGAGCTACGCTCCCGGCGCCTCAGCGCTACAACAGAGCCAGAGTCACGGCGGCCGGGACAAGTGTCCCGGGCCGCCGGGCTTCAGTACAGGGGGGTGCGCCGCTGCGTGCGACGGGGCCACAAAAGTAGTGCCACACTGGGGGGACAGGGAGAGCCAGCTCCCTGGACCCCAGTGGCAGGCAGACAGGCTGGAGGGTGGGGGAAGCCAGCCCCATACCTCCAGCACGCAGAGAGCCCTAGCAGCCAGGCTGCAGGGCTAGTACACAGTATTCCACAAACCAGACAGTGTGTTGTAAGGCACAGCAGTGCCTAGGTACGTGGAGCCTGTGCAGGCTCAGAGTGTATTTAAATGTATAACATGTACAGGGTGATTTAAATGTGATGTATTTAAAGGTAAATTGCACTTACTTGGTTGTGTGTCCCAGGAGGGGGGAATCCATAGCTGTGCAGGCTGATGGATTCTCCCAGACCTTTTCCCCAAAAACAGAATGCTTTCCCATCCAGCCTCACATTTCCAAGGGGCACAGGGAGAAAGAGAAGCAGCTCAGCTAGGAAACAGGCTGAGTGGTTTCTTGGAGCTCCATGGAGATCACCCGTAGTGCCAAGAAACCTGGATCGGGGAGCCAGGCTGCCCAGCTCTGGAGCCCAAATCCAGGCTGCAGGCAGTGAGAGGGGTCCCGGGCAGGTTTCCGGAAGTCAGATTTAGGAGGGAAAACTTCCCCCCAGCCAGACTGGACGGCACCGGGGAGTATCCTGATTCTCCAAGGTGGGAGAGTCAAAGGAGACCGACCATTCCCCACTGTCCATAGGGAACAATGTAAAGCTGTGCATGAGACCAAAGCATGCACAGCTCATGGGTAAACATTGATTGGTTGTGCACCACAGGGCGGGCTTACCCCCTGTGGTAAGGGGTCTTGGAGAGGGATAAAAGAAGGGCAGTTGGCCCATAGGAGTGTATTGTAACATCTTCTTCTGCTGAAAACATCTGATTGTATGCTGTTGCCCCTAGCAATAGGGAGGAGCCTTTTTAAAGGTTATTTGAGCAATAAACATCTTTGCCTCAAGAAGACTGCTTCATCTTGTGACCTACAGGGTTAGGCCAAACCTAGCCCCGTTCTCTGGCTGTCCAGGGAAGCACCTGACGTCTCCAAGCTCCGCCTTCCGCCAGCTACCGGTAGAGGCCTAGCAAGTGGCTAGTGGGGATTCGTCAACACCACACAGGTGTGGTAAGGCAGTGCGTCGGCACATACAGAGCAGAACCGTGGTTCCAAACGCCACGGCAGTTTAGGAGTTTGGTGGTGGCAGCGAGAACCCACCCACAGCGCAGTGGGTGGAGTCAGTAGCAGGCGGTTACTGACGGTAAGCGGAATCCCCTATATGGTCAGGCCTCGTGCGGCTTGACCTTCCATTCTGTGCGCAGTCGACGGGACGCGGCAAGCGGCGAGTGCTTCCGTACGGTACCGTCCTGTCACATAAATTGGTGGCATAGTGGTGGGATAATCCCAGGCGGCTTTTCATCACCCGATTGGAGAAGCCGAGTTACTCAGGAGAGGAGTAACTGCAGCGCAGGAGAACGCACAAGATGGCGGAATTCAGCGGAATGTCCAAGGAGGATCTGGAGATCGTATGCCAGGGGAAGGGTGTGGATATCCCTTCCAACGCGTCCAGGAGCGTCATGCAGGCGGCGCTCAGGAGCTGGGAGGAGTTTCATCGGGCGGAGGTGGAAAGCACTGACGGCATCAGCATCGCAGAGGACGGCCCACCAGTGGACCTTCGTACAGAACCGGTGAGAACCACAAGCCCCGCCCTCTCTCACAGCAGCAATGTTTCCCAGCAATCCCTAGCAGGGCCAGGATCCCAACGTCCCAAGGGGGGCGGCCCGGATACCCTAGCAGATCGGCTAGCGGAATTGGGGGAAAGGGCAACGGAGCAAGAGCGCTTGATCATCATCCAGATGTGGCGTGATGAGCGGGCACCACAGGCCGTGGTACCCCGGGATCCGTTGTCAGCTGTTGTGCACAGTTCAGGACGAGTTCAGTTTGCCAAGTTTGCAGACAGTGATGGGGACATTGATGGACATTTACAAGTTTTTGAAAGGACTTGCAAACTACACGATCTACCCAAGTCGGATTGGGTGAGACACCTTGTGCCCACTCTGCATGGAGAGGCCTTGGAGGCCTATCGAGGAGTGGCGACGGAGGACTGTGGGAACTACGACGAAGTCGCGAAGGCCCTCCTCCAGCGATTCTTCATCACTCCAGAGTCTTACAGGAAGAAGTTCAGAGACTTGCCCAAGAATCCTAGCAGCACCCATGAGCATTTCGCCACCCAGCTGCGGCAGTACGTGGTGAAGTGGGTGAAGGATTCGGAAGCCACTACATGGGACGCACTGATCGACCTGATCTGCAGGGAGCAGTTCTACCGCAGGTGCGCCCAAGAAGTGAAGGAGTGGGTGCTAGATCGGGAGCCACCCAGCTTAAAGATGGCTGCCCAGTTAGCAGACAAGTATGTGGCAATTCGGCCACGGGGGCAGAAGCGCCCCGCCAGCAGCCAGCTCCAACAGACTGTACTACCAAGGGGACCCCCCTCTTCAGCTCATCACCCCCAAAGACAAGCATCTTCCAACCCGGGTGCTCTTAGCCAGCAACCGCACCGCAGCGTCCCTGCAACTGATCAGAGATCATCGGTGCCACGACTGGAGAAGAAGTGCTACGGCTGTGGGAAAATCGGACATCTGAGGATGAACTGTCCTGCATCCCAAGCACCCCAGACTCGTGCCCCAAATCCGAGTGCTGGAGCCCGGATCGCTTGTTTGTCGAGAGGAGATGGGCATACAGAGACTGTTCCCCATCCAGTCAGTCCGATGGAGTGTGGCGAGAGACAGGTGCACTCTGCGGAGAGAGTCACCTGCATGGCCAAACAGCCCCTACACAAATGTGGAGGCACCTGCAGCCAGTCCACGTTGGACCCATGCAGGGAGAAGGCCTCAATAACTGTGGTGAGCCCCCACCTTATAGATCCTGCTGCAGTATTGCAGGGTCGCACTGCCACGGTCACCCTGGCAGAAGGAACAGAAAAAGCGGTTCCCATGGCAAGAGTCTACCTGGACTGGGGAGCTGGACCAGAGTTGCGAGAAGTTGCCGTCATGGATGGTCTCCCAACTGATGTGGTCCTAGGAAATGATCTGGGTGGTGGGATCGTCACTACGTTTGTTGGTGCCATTCCCCGGAGTCAAGTTCCAAACCCACCGTTGACATCAGCTACTCCAGCACAGCCCAGCCCAGAGGAAAATACTACAGCTGCTAGACAACTGCCAGCACAGCCAACCACAGCATCAACCAGCCCAGAGGAAAAGATTACAGCGGCTAGATCAGCACATCGACCCCGCATGCCTTTTGCCTCTGGTATGCCCACGTCCCCTAGCAACGCAGAGGATGTCGGTTCCAGCTCGTTTGATCCTGTGGGGGTGCCCAATGATGCTCCTGACCCAAATGGTTTGCCAACTCCGGCGGTGAGTATGAGAAACCACACTGACTTTTCCATGACTGACCCCTACCAGACTGACCCTAGTAGTCCCCACCTAGATCCCCCTGTAGAGTGTCCCAATTTAGGAGAGATTGAGGGCCACAGGCAGGAGTTTAGGGAGGCTCAACTCTCTGACCCATCCCCGAAAGGCATGAGGCGCCACTCTGGCAGCGGCCTTGACAGGGTTGGGGCGGGGAGGTTGACCTGGCGGCAAGGGTTAAGGTACAGGGTAGCCCGGAAAGTGGGAGGGGATAGACCAGATAGGGAATGTGTCCAACTGGTCCCCTCAGGGAACTTTCCTGCGCAACCGGTGTCGGTTGCCAGTGAAACCCCTTTGGACAGTAACCCGGAGACAGACCGTACCCTGAAGTGCCAGACACAGAGCTTACCCTGGTCTGGAATGTCGGATGACGCCCAGACCAACTGTAAGGCTGGTGCCATGCGTTGGCAGCCGGGGCACTCCAGCGGTTGTGTTGTCTCTGGGCCTCTGCCCATAGGAGAACCCTTGCAGCAAGTTGCTGTGGACATAGTAGGACCCCTGCCTGTGCACAGTAGATCGGGGAAGACACGCAGCCTCCCTGTATTGGATGCCACACAGGATCCAGAGGCTGGTGGTCTGGCCGCCATCACTGTGGCACAGGTAGCGGATGAGGAGGGAAGAGTAGGCCTAGGTGACAGGGTAGATTTCCCGAGTCATAGGTCGACAGAAGAGGATTGGAGGGCAGGTCTGACAGTTAGGGCAGACAGTTGCTAGATAGGTATGACGAAGGTGCAGTGCCTGGGGCACCATGTGGAAGGAGACAGGGGTAGGCCCAACCCAGAGGGGGTGGAGGCAACCAGAGGCTGTCCCCGACCCACATCACCCAGACCGGTACTGACCTTAGAACCTGTAAGGCCCTACGGACATGTTGTCATTGACTTTAGTCCTGTAGTGAACCCCTTGACAGAGATGGCTAGGAAGGGCATTTCCAAGTCAGTGGACTTTGCACCTGCTTGCGAGTTGGCATTCCAGTCATTGAAGGAGGCTCGGGTACCCGCTCCAGTGCTGACGGCGCACATTCTTGACCAGGACTGTGTGTTACGAACTATTGCACCACTGCACGGACTGGGAGCAGTACCGAGCCAGAAAGAGCCATATGGTCAGGAGCACCCTGTGGCCTGTTTGCGCAGAAAACTGCTATGGTGGGAGGTGGGGTATGCCACAATTGGGACACCTTGGGTGGCACTTGTTTGTAACCGGCCCCCCACCGTGGTGACTTACCACCTACCTGTTAGATGGCTGCAACCTACCTTGGGGAAATTTGACAGACTTTTGTGGTGGAGCCTTGAACTTGGACTTCAGGTGGACTATTTGAACATTGTGCACCCACGAAGAGAGGCCCACTACACTATGGATGAACTGTCTAGGCCAGAGCCTACACCCCCCAGGTAGCGTCCCCTTCACCCCAACGGACTGCGGGACCAGGACCCAAATCGTTAGGACATGGGTCCCTGGTTGACCCGCTTGAATGGGGGGGGGGGAGTGTGGCCAGAGGGACCCCAGCCACGAGGGAAATGGCCGCCTGCAGCACTGAAGGGGTTAACCCCTAGTGCCCGGCGCCACTTTTACAGACAATGGGCGCTTGGCGCCAGATTTGAAAATGTATGGGGCGCTAGGCGCCGTGTTGTATTAAATGTTTAAATTGTATTTTAAGATGTGCCGTGGTCCCGGACCTCTCCGGAGACCACGGCAGGGAGGACAGCCCCCCTGCGCGCTCAGCAGTGTGTGCGCGCCGGGGGAGAGAAGGCAGCCGCTGACCGCCGGAGTCCGGGAGCTCCGCTCCCGGCAGCGGTCGGTGAAGCCCCGGGCGTACCGGGGTGTGCGCGCCGGGGAGAAGGGTGAGCGCTGCGGCTGGGAGCTCGGCTCCCGCTGCAGTGCTCTCTGTGAGAGCCGCCGCTGGGGGTCAGGAGCTCTGCTCCCGGCGCCTCAGCCCAGCACGGGTGGCCAGCCGCAGCCGCCGGGACGGACGTCCCGGGCTGCTGGGCGGCGAGGGGGTGTGCCGCAGCCCGGCTCCCCGCCGGACACTGCGGCGAGGCACCATGGATCCAGCGCCGCATACAGGGGACCGGGCTAGCCGGCCTCCTGCGCAGCGAGGCTACCAGACAGGCGCCGCTCATGGGGGACCGGGCTAGCCGGCTCCCTAGCGGCGGGGGTGCAATTAGGCTGCTGAGCAGGCTGATGAGCGCTGGGGTCCGGGAGCTACGCTCCCGGTGCCTCAGCGCTCAAACAGAGCCTTAGTCACGGCGGCCGGGACAAGTGTCCCGGGCCGCCGGGCTTCAGTACAGGGGGGTGCGCCGCTGCGTGCGGCGGGGCCACAAAAGTAGTGCCACACTGGGGGGACAGGGAGAGCCAGCTCCCTGGACCCCAGTGGCAGGCAGCCAGGCTGGAGGGTGGGGGAAGCCAGCCCCATACCTCCAGCACGCAGAGAGCCCTAGCAGCCAGGCTGCAGGGCTAGTACACAGTATTCCACAAACCAGACAGTGTCTATTTAAATGTAGAAAGTACAGTGTGTTGTAAGGCACTGCAGTGCCTAGGTACGTGGAGCCTGTGCAGGCTCAGAGTGTATTTAAATGTATAACATGTACAGGGTGATTTAAATGTGATGTATTTAAAGGTAAATTGCACTTACTTGGTTGTGTGTCCCAGGAGGGGGGAATCCATAGCTGTGCAGGCTGATGGATTCTCCCAGACCTTTTCCCCAAAAACGGAATGCTTTCCCATCCAGCCTCACATTTCCAAGGGGCACAGGGAGAAAGAGAAGCAGCTCAGCTAGGAAACAGGCTGAGTGGTTTCTTGGAGCTCCATGGAGATCACCCGTAGTGCCAAGAAACCTGGACCGGGGAGCCAGGCTGCCCAGCTCTGGAGCCCAAATCCAGGCTGCAGGCAGTGAGAGGGGTCCCGGGCAGGTTTCCGGAAGTCAGATTTAGGAGGGAAAACTTCCCCCCAGCCAGACTGGACGGCACCGGGGAGTATCCTGATTCTCCAAGGTGGGAGAGTCAAAGGAGACCGACCACTCCCCACTGTCCATAGGGAACAATGTAAAGCTGTGCATGAGACCAAAGCATGCACAGCTCATGGGTAAACATTGATTGGTTGTGCACCACAGGGCGGGCTTACCCCCTGTGGTAAGGGGTCTTGGAGAGGGATAAAAGAAGGGCAGTTGGCCCATAGGAGTGTATTGTAACATCTTCTTCTGCTGAAAACATCTGATTGTATGCTGTTGCCCCTAGCAATAGGGAGGAGCCTTTTTAAAGGTTATTTGAGCAATAAACATCTTTGCCTCAAGAAGACTGCTTCATCTTGTGACCTACAGGGTTAGGCCAAACCTAGCCCCGTTCTCCGGCTGTCCATGGAAGCACCTGACGTCTCCAAGCCCCGCCTTCCGCCAGCTACCGGTAGAGACCTAGCAAGTGGCTAGTGGGGATTCGTCAACACCACACAGGTGTGTTAAGGCAGTGCGTCGGCACATACAGAGCAGAACCGTGGTTCCAAACGCCACGGCAGGTTAGGAGTTTGGTGGTGGCAGCGAGAACCCGCCCACAGCGCAGTGGGTGGAGTCAGTAGCAGGCGGTTACTGACGGTAAGCCGGAATCCCCTATGTGGTCAGGCCTCGTGTGGCTTGACCTTCCATTCTGTGCGCAGTCGACGGGATGCGGCAAGCGGCAAGTGCTTCCGTACGGTACCGTCCTGTCACAGATATCCAAGCAATTGAGAATGCCAATCAGCAGTGTTCAAACTGTAATTAAGAAGCGGAAAATGATGGATTCTGTGGAAACCAAATCACGGTCAGGTAGACCAACAAATATTTCAGCCACAACTGCTCGGAAAATTGTTCGGGATGCAAAGATAAATCCACAAATAACTTAAGCTGAAATACAGGACTCTCTGAAAAAAGTGGTGTGGTTGTTTCAAGATGCACAAGGAGGCATTTGAAGAAAAATGGGCTGCATGGTCGAGTCGCCAGAAGAAAGCCATTACTACGCAAATGCCACAAAGCATCCCGCTTACAATACTCCAAACAGCACAGAGACAAGCCTCAAAACTTCTGGAACAAAGTCATTTGGAGTGATGAGACCAAACATAGGATTTTAATACCTACCGTTACATCCTTTTCTCTTAGTCCGTAGAGAATGCTGGGGACTCCAAAAGGACCATGGGGTATAGACGGGATCTGCAGGAGACATGGGCACACTATAAGACTTTGAATGGGTGTGAACTGGCTCCTCCCTCTATGCCCCTCCTCCAGACCTCAGTTATAGGAACTGTGCCCAGAGGAGACGGACATTTCGAGGAAAAGAATTTTGTTAAACTAAGGGTGAGATACATACCAGCTCACATCACACCACACCGTACAACATGGCATTCAACTAAACCCAGTTAACAGTGTGAACCAAAACAGATCAGCAATAGCCTGACTGTTACGCACACCAGTGCTAACAGGAGTATACCGGTGTATGAACAGAGAGGGATGCGGAGCAAACGAACTCACAGACAGTATAACATAACATACACAGGAGGTGATGGAACAACTAATAAACACAAAGTGAACGGAGAAGCCTAAGGCTCAGGAACTGGGTGTCTCCCTAGTGTCAGGAATGCTCAGATGGAATAGAGCGGACAATGAAGCGAGATGTAGTGATTTAACATGTGGAGCACCCGAAATGATGTTGCTAAGAGCAACAGAAAAAACCCCAAAGGGTTACCAACGGGTGTGGGAATAAACTCCTTGGTCAGAGATAGAAATATAGACACAAGGAGAGTATCCACAATCCTAACTACAACTTCCAGGGCACAGGTTCAGCTTACTGCCACTAAACTGACACCTGGACGCCCTGCACAGTGAGAGAGGATTAAGCAGGCAGGTCTGAGAGTACAGCCGCAAACCTGCAGGGTTCACAGAATAGCAAAAGAACCCCAGCAGGTTAAACAACTGACTCCAGTCTTACTGCTAGGTCCGGATTGGCAGAATGAAGTACCAAATCCCAAGGCCTATATGCAGTAAGCAACAAGTAAATACAAAGTCACACAGTACTAGCTAATTCTCTGGAACTGACTAACAAACAAAGATTCAGAAGCATTTGCCTAGCCTGAGAGGATGGTTTATATAGCAGGTGCTGTCCACGCCCCACTCAGACCTCACAGACTGTGAGCACAAAACCAGCGCCGGATTCCCTGCCGTGCACAGAGCCTGTAACCACTGCACAGTAAAAACTCGGACCGGAGTATCAGCTGCGCTCAGGTTACTTCACTAACACTTGCCTCCCGGTTGCCATGGTGACGTGGCAGCACAGAGCAGGAGATCCTAACACTGACTTTTACCAAACACAACCTTTGTGTAACTTAAACAATAACTATGGGGGTGATTCCGAGTTGTTCGCTCGCTAACTGCTTTTTGCAGCATTGCACACGCTAGGCCGCCTCCCACTGGGAGGGTATCTTAGCTTAGCAGAATAGCGAATGAAAGATTAGCATAATTGCGAATAGAAATTTCTTAGCAGTTTCTGAGTAGCTCCTGGCCACATACAGGACAAACAGAGCCTCTGTTTTCCTCACCCGAGCCGTTCTGGCTACATAAATTTTCAAAGCTCTGACCACATCAAGGGACTTTGAATTAGCCAACGCTTCAGTAGCCACAGGCACCACAATAGGTTGGTTCATGTGAAATGAAGAAACCACCTTTGCTAGAAATTGTTAACGAGTACTCAACTCCACTCTATCCTCATGAAAAATCAGATAGGGGCTTTTGTGAGACAAAACCGCCAATTCGGACACCCGCCTTGCGGATGCCAAGGCCAATAGCATGACCACTTTCCAAGTGAGAAATTTCAACTCAACCCTTTGTAAAGGTTCAAACCAATGTGACGTAAGGAACTGTAACACCACGTTAAGGTCCCACGGTGCCACTGGGGGCACAAATGGAGGTTGGATGTGCAGCACGCCTTTCACAAAGGTCTGTACTTCTGGAAGCAAAGCCAATTCCCTTTGAAAGAAAATTGATAATCCTGAAACCTGCACTTTAATGGAGCCTAACTTCAGGCCCGTATCCACACCCGCTTGCAATAAATGGAGGAACCGACCCAGCTGAAATTCTTCCGTAGGAGCCTTCTTGGATTCACACCAAGACACATATTTTCTCCAAATAAGGTGATAATGCTTCGCCGTTACCTTCTTTCTAGCCTTAAGTAGAGTGGGGATGACTTCCCCGGGAATACCCTTTCTGGCTAGGATTTGGCGTTCAACTGCCATGCCGTCAAATGCAACCGCGGTAAGTCCTGGAACATGCATGGTCCCTGCTGTAACAGATCCTGTCTTAGAGGAAGAGGCCAGGGATCTCCTGTGAGTAATTCCTGAAGATCCGGATACCAGGCCCTCCGTGGGCAATCTGGAACAACGAGTATTGCCTGGACCCTTGTACTTCTTATGATCCTTATCACCTTTGGGATGAGTGGAAGTGGAGGGAACACAAAGACTGACTGAAACACCCACGGTGTCACCAGAGCGTCTACCGCTACTGCTTGAGGGTCCCTCGAACTGGAACAATATGTCGGCAGCTTCTTGATGAGGCGCGACGCCATCATGTCTATTTGAGGAAGTCCCCAACAACTTGTCACTTCTGCAAAGACCTCTTGATGAAGACCACACTCTCCTGGATGGAGATCGTGTCTGCTGAGGAAGTCTGCTTCCCAGCTGTCCACGCCTGGAATGAAGACCGCTGACAGAGCGCTTGCATGCTTTTCCGCCCAGCGAAGGATCCTGGTGGCCTCCGTCATCGCCGCTCTGCTCTTCATCCCACCCTGGCGTTTTATGTGCGCCACGGCTGTTATGTTGTCCGACTGAATCAGGACGTGCAGGTCGCGAAGAAGATGTTCCGCTTGTAGCAGGCTGTTGTAAATTGCCCTTAATTCCAGAATGTTTATGTGCAGACAAGCCTCCTGGCTTGACCATTTTCCCTGGAAATTTTTTCCCTGTGTGACTGCTCCCCAACCTCGGAGACTCGCGTCCGTGGTCACCAGAATCCAATCTTGGATGCCGAACCTGCGACCTTCTAGAAGGTGAGAACTTTGGAGCCACCACAGGAAAGAAACCCTGGTCCTGGGCGACAGAGTTATTTTCCGGTGCATCTGTAGATGGGACCCTGACCACTTGTCCAGTAGGTCCCACTGAAACGTTCTTGCATGGAACCTGCCAAACAGAATGGCCTCGTAGGCCGCCACCATTTTCCCCAGCACTCGAGTGCATTGATGAATCAACACTCTTGGCGGTTTCAGAAGTTCCTTGACCATGTTCTGGATTTCCTGAGCTTTTTCTAACGGGAGAAAATCCTCTGCCGTTCCGTGTCCAGGATCATGCCCAAAAACGACAGCTGAGCTGTCGGAATAAACTGTGACTTTGGCAAATTTAGGAGCCAGCCATGCTGTTGCAGCACCTGCAGGGAGAGCGCAAGGCTTTTTAGCAACTGCTCCTGTGATCTCACCTTTATCAGGAGATCGTCCAAGTACGGGATAATTGTGACCCCTTGCTTGCGCAGGAGTACCATCATTTCCACCATTACCTTGGTGAAAATCCTCGGGGCCATGGAAAGACCAAACGGCAACGTCTGAAATTGGTCGTGACAATCCTGAACAGTGAACCTCAGGTACGCCTGATGAGGAGGATAAATGGGGACATGCACATAAGCATCCATTATGTCGACTGACACCATAAAATCCCCCCCCCCCTTCAGACTAGAGATCACCGCTCGGAGAGACTCCATCTTGAATTTGAAACTTTTCAAATACACATTGAGGGATTTTAAATTCAGAATTGGTCTGACCGAGCCGTCCGGCTTCGGGACCACAAACAGGCTTGAATAAAACCCTTCTCCTCGCTGTGACGGGGGAACCTCAACAATGATCCGCTGCTGACACAGCTTTTGTATTGCCGCACACACTACCTCTCTTTCCGGAAAAGAAGCTGGCAAGGCCGATTTGAAAAATTAGCATGGGGGAACGAATTGAAACTCCAGCTTGTAACCTTGGGTCACAATTTCCAGTACCCAAGAATCCAGGCCCGAGAGAAGCAAGACCTGACTGAAGAGTTGAAGACGCGCTCCCACCGATGCGGACTCCCGCAGGGGAGCCCCAGCGTCATGCGGTGGATTTGGCAGAAGCCGGGGAGGACTTCTGCTCCTGGGAGCTTGCCACAGCCGGCGATATTTTTCCTCTTATCTCTTTCCGCAAGGAAGGATGACCCACGTCCTTTCCGGAATTTCTGCGACCGAAAGGACTGCAATTGATATGCAGGCGTTTTCTTTTGCTGTGGAGGAACAAAAGGCAGAAAAGAGGACTTACCCGCGGTAGTTGTAGAAACCAGGTCCGCAAGGCCTTCACCAAACAAAACCCCACCCTTATAGGGCAGAGCCTCCATAGCCTTCTTAGAATCAGCATCACCATTCCATTGATGAGTCCACAACGCCCTTGTAGCCGAGACTGCCATGGCATTGGCCCTTGATCCCAAGAGGCCAATATCTCTCGCCGTCTCTTTTAAATAGACTGCAGCATCCCTGATGTGACCCAGAGTCAACAGCACGCTATCTCGATCCAGGGTGTCTATGTCCGATGACAAGTTATCCGCCCACTTTTCAATCGCATTACTCACCCACGCCGAAGCGACAGCCGGTCTGAGGAGTGTACCTGTCGTGACATAAATAGATTTCAAGGTAGCTTCCTGCCTCCGATCAGCAGGATCTTTAAGGGTCGCCATTTCAGGAGATGGTAGCGCCACTTTCTTGGATAAGCGCGCTAGAGCTTTGTTTACCGTGGGTGTGGCCTCCCACTCAACCCTATCCTGAGAAGGAAACGGGTATCCCATAGCAATTCCCCTGGGAATGTGCCACCTCTTGTCTAGCGTTTCCCAGGCTTTTTCAAAAGGGGCATTCAGTTCATGAGAGGGAGGGAACGTAACCTCCTGTTTCTTCCCCTTATACACACAGACCCTTGTCTCAGGGACAGCGGGATCTTCCGTAATATGTAACACGTCTTTTATAGCCACAATCATGTACTGAATACTCTTAGCCACCTTAGGATGTTACTTCACATCATTATATTCGACACTGGAATCAGAATCCGTGTCGGTATCAGTGTCTGCTATCTGGGTAAATGAACGTTTTTGGCACCCCGAGGGGGCCTGAGAGTGTGGTACCACGTCTCCCATGGATTGCCTCCATGCTTGGTTCTGAGACTCAGATTTGTCCAACCTCTTATGCAACAAAGCCAGACTGGTATTCAACACATTCCACATATCAACCCAATCAGCAGTCGGCGGTGCCGACAGAGTCGCTCCTTCATTTTGTTCAGCTCTCACACTAACCTCCTCCTGGGAAGAGCATTCAGTTTCTGCCATGTCGACACACGTACCGACACCCCCACACACACTGGGCTAAAGGGGACACACCCACAATAAGGCCTTTCAGAGAGACAGAGAAGGAGTTTGCCAGCTCACGCCCAGCGCCACACCTGTCTGAAAAGCACAATGCCCCAGACCTATAAGCGCTTGTAATATAATACAACCAATCACCAAATTATGTGCCCCCCCCCCTTCATTTTTAGCACCCTGTTACTTGTGACAGCAGTGAAGGGCCAGGAGCAGCGTCTCTGCAGCAAGCTGTAGAGAGAAGATGGCGCTGGTCAGAGCTGAGGAGGAAGCCCTGCCCCCTACAAGGCGCGCTTCGGTCCCGCTATAATAATACTGGCGGGGGTCTCAAAACAGTGCCTATGCACTTTATTTTAGCCAGATATTGCCCAAAAGAGGTTTATATTGCAGCCCAGGGCGACCCCCTGCGCCCTGCACCCATGCAGTGCCTGTGTGTGCGGGAGCAATGGCGTGCAGCGTGACCGCTGCGCGGTACCTCAGGAAGACTGAAGTCTTTGTCGCCTTCAGATGTCTTCTTTGCTTTGGTTACTCACCTGTCTTCGATCTTCTGGCTCTGTGAGGGGGACGGCAGCGCGGCTCCGGGAACGAGCAGCTAGGCGACCCAAGTGATCGGACCCTCTGGAGCTAATGGTGTCCAGTAGCCTAAGAAGCAGAGCCTATCAGTCTCACAGAGGTAGGTCTGCTTCTCTCCCCTCAGTCCCACGATGCAGCCAGCAGTGCTCCCTGAAAAAAATAAATCTAACCAAAGTCTTTTAGAGAAACCCAGGAGAGCTCCCCTATAGTGTGACCAGTCTCCTCTGGGCACAGAATCTAACTGGGGTCTGGGGGAGGGGCATAGAGGGAGGAGCCAGTTCACACCCATTCAAGGTCTTATAGTGTGCCCATGTCTCCTGCGGATCCGTCTATACCCCATGGTCCTTTTGGAGTCCCCAGCATCCTCTAGGACGAAGGAGAAATTGAACTTTTTGGCCACAACCATAAACGTTACGTTTGGAGAGGAGTCCACAAGACCTATGATGAAAGGTACACCATTCCTACTGTGAAACACGGAGGTGGATCGCTGATATTTTGGGGATGTGTGAGCTACAAAGGCACTGGAAACTTGGTCAAAATTGATGGCAAGATGAATGCAGCATGTTATCAGAAAATACTGGAGTAACATTTTGCACTCATCAGCCCGGAAGCTGCGCATGGGACATACTTGAACGTTCCAACATGACAATGATCCAAAACACAAGGCCAAGTCGACCTGTCATTGGCTACAGCAGAATAAAGTTAAGCTTCTGGAGTGGCCATCTCAGTCTCCTGACCTCAATATCATTGAGCCACTCTGGGGAGATCTCAAACGTGCAGTTCATGCAAGACAGCCCAAGAATTTACAGGAACCGCAAGCTTAAGTGGGGCCAACCACAAGAGTGACCCCACTTAACCTCGCGGTCTACCGCAGACCGCAAAGTTCCCACCATTGGATACAACGGAGCGCCTATGCGCTACATTGTATCTACAGTGCGCAGCCTGACTGACAGCTCAGGAGAGTGCCATGACGTGGCGCTCCCTGATTGGCTGAAGGGACCCTCTTTGACAGCAGTCACGGGGGTCCCGCCAGTGCGTGGTTCGGTAATCCGTTTTTTTTATTTTGCCAAGTCCCTGGATTACAAACTTAAAGAGGACCGATCTACACAGGATTTTTTGTGAGTATAATTTTATTTACAGGTACCCCGGGATTCTACTGGAGATGAGGACCGACTGCTTCATGTCAACATAGGTAAGTATGTATGAATGTAATGTGTAATGTATGTTTAATCAAATTTTACTATCAAGGTGTGTGTGGGTTTTTTTTTATTTGGGTATTTTTTTGTAGTAGAACTACAGGTACCAGTGTGCCCCCCCCCCCGCATGCTGGTACTTGTGGTTCTCCAAATACCAGCTTGCGGTGGAGGCTTGCTGGGACTTATAGTTCTGCTACAAAAAACAATATTCTTTTTTTTAGACAAAAGGCTATCAGCCTCCCATCCGCCGCCCTTGGATGGGGGGGGGGCCTCAGGCTTCACCCCTGGCCCTTGGGTGGCTGGAGGGGGGGTCCCCTTGATTTAAGGGGCCCCCACTCCTCCAAGGTACCCCGGCCAGGGGTGACTAGTTGGGGATTTAATGCCAGGACCGCAGGGACCAATATAAAAGTGTCCCCCGGCTGTGGCATTATCTCTCTGACTAGTGGAGCCCGGTGCTCGTGTTAAAAATACAGGGGACCCCTACGCTTTTTGTCCCCGGTATTTTTTGCACCAGGACCAGGCGCAGAGCCCTGTGCTGGTTGTTAAAATATGGGGGGAAACCCCTGTCAATTTCCCCCCCGTATTTTTACAACCAGGACCAGCTCAAAGAGCACGAGGCTGGTTATGCTTAGGAGGGGGGACTCCACGCAAATTTTTTTTGAGATTTTTAACACTTTAATTTAGCAAGATGATTTCCACAACTTTCTCTTGTGGAAATCATCTTGCTGAATCCTTCTTTGGGACGACGTACCAGATAAAAGATATCTTTATGGGCACACGGGAAAGGAAGCTAATGTAAGTTGTCCTGCATACCTATATATCATGTGAAGTCTTTTGGGGGCCTTTCCGCTACTGAATATCTTCATGCAGTAAAAGATACCTTTATGGACACGCAAGACAGAAATATCCTGTAAGTGTGTACCGTTTTTATTTGTGTGGGGACAGCACATTGTTTCAGATATAAAGATACCTTTATGGACACGCGTGATAGAAATTAGCTGTAAGTGTAATTCCACAGAGAGATAAAGTAGTGGATCCCACAGAAACTACAAAGGATCACCTTCAGATTTATGTGTACTATGCAGCGCTAGTTCCTGCTTCTTCTTTTTGTATATTCCAGTAGTGAGATTCAAACCAGCACACACAACCAAGAGGAAAGCCATGCTAACCAAACTTGAAAAGGAACAGCACTGGCTGAACCAACAATAATACTTTACCAAGTAACAGTGCAGAAAAACGAAGCACCGGGCGGGTGCCCAGCATCCTCTACGCACTACGAGAAAAGGATTTACCGGTAGGTAATTACAATCCTATTTTCTCTTACATCCTAGAGGATACTGGGGTCCATTTAGTACCATGGGGATGCACCAAAGCTCCCAAAACGGGTGGGAGAGTGCGGAGGTTCCTGCAGAACTGATTGATCAAACTGAAGGTCATCAGCGGCCAAAGCATCGCACTTGTAGAACTTAGCAAACGTGTTCGACCCTGACCAAGTAGCCGCTCATCAAAGCTGTAAAGCAGAGACACCCGTGGCAGCTGCCTAGGAAGAAACCACCAACCAAGTAGAGTGGGCCTGAACCGATTTCGGCACCGGCAAGCCTGCCGTAGAATAAGCATGCTGGATAGTAAGCCTGATCCTGCGATCAATAGACTGCTTTGAAGCAGGGCACCCAATTTTATTGGGATCATGGAAAACAAACAGCAAGTCAGATTTTCTGTGACAAGCCGTCCGCTTCACATAAACTTTCAAAGCCCTCACAACATCTAAGGACTTTGAAGAATCAGAGGTGTTGGTAATCACCGTAACCACAACAGGCTGGTTGATGTGAAATGCAGACACCACCTTAGGAAGGAACTGCTAACGAGTTCTGAGCTCAGCGCGATCCTCATGAAAAATCAAGTAGGGGCTCTTGTGAGACAATGTCGCCAGTTCCGACACGCGCCTGGCCGAAGCCAGGGCCAACAGTGTAACTGTCTGCCACGTAAGAAACTTAACGTCCGCTGCCTGTAAAGGCTCAAACCAATCCGATTGGAGGAACTGCAACACCACGTTGAGATCCAAAGGTGCCATAGGAGGCACAAAGGGTGGTTGGATGTGCAGAACACCCTTCAAAAAAGTCTAAACCTCAGGAAGAGATGCCAATTTCTTCTGAAAGAAAATGGACAAGGCCGAAATCTGGACTTTCAAGGAGCCCAAACGGAGGCCCACATCCACTCCTGCCTGCAGAAAAAGGAGAAATCGTCCCAGCTTAAATTCCATCACAGGAATTTTCCTGTTCTCACACCAAGAGACTTATTTCTTCCAAATACGGTGGTAATGTTTAGCCGTTACCCCCTTTCTGGCTTGGATCAAGGTTGGAATAACCTTATCCGGAATCCCTTTCTGGGCTAGAATTTGACGCTCAACCTCCATGCCGTCAAACTTAGCCGCGGTAAGTCTTGATAGACGAATGTAGAAGATCCTCTCGAAGAGGAAGAGGCCACAGGTCCTCCAGGAGCAACTCCAGTAGATCCGCGTATCAGGCCCTTCTTGGCCAGTCCAGAGCAATAAGAATTGCTTGAACCTTTTCCCTTTTTATTCTTTTGAGAATCCTTGGGATTAACGGAAGTGGTGGAAACAAGTAGACCATCTGGTAGACCCACTGAGTCACCAGAGAGTCCGCTAGCCACTGCTTGCGGGTCTCTCAACCTGGAACAATATCGCTTAAGCTTCTTGTTGAGATGAGAGGCCCTCTTGTCGATTTGGGGAATTCCCCACCGAAGTGCCAGGGACTCGAACACCTGCGGGTGAAGGCCCCACTCTCCTGGATGGAGGTCATGTCTGCCGTGGGAGTTCGCTTCCCAGTTGTCCACTCCCGGAATGAAGATTGCCAACAACGCCACCGCATGTCTTCATGCCCAGAGGAGAATCCTTTTTACCTTTAACATTGCAGTTCTGCTTTTCGTTCCGCCTTGTCGGTTTATGTATGCTACTGCCGTAACATTGTCCGACTGAACTTGTATGGCCTGATCTTGAAGAAGATGGGATGCCTGTAGAAGGGCGTTGTATACGGCCCCAAGTTCCAGAATGTTCACCGGAAGAATAGATTCTTGACTTGACCATTTTGCTTGGAACTGTTCCCCTTGGGTGACTGCTCCCCAACAACAGAGGCTTGCGTCTGTGGGTAGCAGAATCCAATTTTGAATCCTGAACCTTCGGTCTTCGGCTAGGTGAGAAGTCTGAAGCCACCACAGAAGAGAAATCCTGGCTCTTGGCGACAGACGTATCATCTGGTGCATGTGGAGATGCGATCCGGACCATTTGTCCAACAGATCCAGCTGGAAGGGCCTTACGTGAAACATTCCATATTGCAGAGATCAGTAAGGGGCCACCATCTTCCCCAAGAGGCGAATGCACAGGTGCACCGAAATCCGGGTCGGCCTTAGAACGTCCCGTACAATCGACTGGATCACCAATGCCTTTTCCATTGGGAGGAATACCCTCCGCGCCTCTGTATCCAGTATCATTCCCAGGAACTAAATCCTCCGTGTTGGTTCCAGGTGAGATTTTGGCAGGTTCAGAATCCACCCGTGATCCTGGAGTAACGTCGTTGAGAGGGCAATGCTGTGTAACAACTTCTCCCTGGACGGTGCTTTGATTAGCAGGTCATCAAGGTACGGTATTATGTTCACTCCCCGCAAGTGGAGGAGCAACATCAACTCTGCCATCACCTTGGTGAACACCTGTGGCGCCATAGAGAGTCCAAATGGCAGTGCCTGGAACTGGTAGTGGCATTCCTGTAACGCAAACCTGAGATAAGCCTGATGAGGCGGCCAAATCGGGACATGAAGGTACGCATCCTTGATGTCCAGAGACATCAGGAATTCCCCATCCTCTAGACCTGAGATCACCGCTCTCAGAGACTCCATCTTGAATTTGAACACCTTTAAATATGGGTTCAGAGACTTGAGGTTTAAAATGGGTCATACCGGACCGTTCAGTTTCGGCACCACAAACAGTTTGGAATCATAACCCTTGTTTTTAGGTGAGGTGGAACTGGAACAATCACCTGAGTCTGTACCAGTTTTTGAATTGCTGCCTGTAAGGTCAAACTTGCTTCTGGAGAAGCTGGTAAGCCGGATTTGAAGAATCTGGGAGGTGGTAGTTCTTGAAATTCCAGTCTGTATCCCTGTGCGATAAGATCATTCACCTAGGGATCTAGGCATGACGTTGCCCAGATGTGACTGAAATAATGTATCCGGGCTCCCACCTGCCTGTCTTCCAGGCAGTGTGGTCCACTGTCATGCTGAAGGCTTTGAGGAAGCAGTACCAGAGGTTTGTTCCTGAGAACCTGCAGCTACGGCTATTCTGGGTTTACCTTTACCGCCTCTGAAGGCTGTAGAAGAACCCTTGGACTTGTTTTTAAATTTAGCTGTCCAAAAGGACTGCAAAGTCGGAGCAGAGTAGGTTTTCCTAGCTGGGGAGCTGCAGAAGGAAGGTATGTAGACTTACCCGCAGTGGCCTTAGATATCCAAGTATCTAGTTCATCTCCAAACAGAGCCTCACCCGTGAATGGTAGGCTCTCCACGCATTTTCTAGAATCTGCACCCGCAGTCCAAGAGCGAAGCCACAATTCCCTGCGTGCTGACACTGCCATGGCAGTGGTGCATGCGTTGAGTAAACCAATTTCTTTTATGGTCTCCACCATGAAGTTAGCAGCATCTTGGATGTGCTGTAGGAGTAAAATAATGTCATCCCTGGTTAGTGAATCTAAATCTTCAATTAGATTATCAGACCATCTTGCAATTGCCGTAGTGATTCATGCACAAGCAATATTGGGTCTCTGGGCTACCCCAGCCAACGAGTATATAGATTTGAGAGTGGTCTCAACCTTACGGTCAGCCGCATCCTTTAAGGACGCCGCCCCGGGAACCGGTAAGATTATCTTTCGCAACAACCTGGACACAGATGCGTCCACTATCGATGGGTTTTTCCTTTTTTTTCTATCCTCCAAAGTAAAGGGGAAGGAAGAAATTAACCTTTTTGGGATCTGACATTTTTGGTCAGGGTTCACCCAAGCTTCTTCAAAGAGGACATTTAACGCCTTTGAAGCCGGAAAAGTAGCTGAGGATTTCTTTTTTTGTATTAAAGTAATATTCCTCAATTACTTCCTCTGCCCTGACAGGAATATGTAAGACAGTTCTAACCGCCTCTATGAGGGCCTGGATACCCTGTGACAGGCAGCACCCCCCCCCACTGGCATCCATATTATCCGGATCCGGATCAGTGTCACCCTGCATGACTTGGGCCAGAGTACACTTTTGTAGGCAAATGGCGAGGGATTGAGACACAGGTATGGGAGCTGAATCTTTGTTGATCAGGTCATCCATAGACTGCCTTAAGAATTGTGTCTCCCTTTCACTATGAGATAGCTTAGTGCAAATATTAGAAATCATCCTTTTAATAGAAGCCAACCACGGGGGTTCAGCCCCACTAGCTTGAGAGGGAGCACTATCTTGGGTGCAGGGTAGTGAGTCCTCAGGGGATGAGAGACATACTGCTGTACAAGAGATACAGTCCCTGGACATGATTGTGAAAGGGACACACACACACACACACACACACACACACACACACACAGTATCCTCTAGGACGTAAGAGAAAAGTATTTCCCCAAGACAGGTGTGTCAGGGTGGGCGCACTGTGGATCCTATGGACCTCGAAGAAAAAGAGTTCACCATGGTAAGTCTAACAAAACTCTTGTTTTCTTCATCAGGATCCATAGTGATCCACAGTCCTTACATTGGGGATGTCCTAAAGCAGTTTCCCCTAAGAGTGGGGACGCTCCTGAGTAGACAGGAGAATCCGACGCCCTAAGGAAGCTTCCTGAGAGGCAAAGGTATCAAAAGGCATAAAAACCTCAGGAACGTGTTAATAGAAGACAACGTAGCTGTCGTGCAGAGTTGTTCAGCAGTAGCACCTCAGCGAGCCACCCATGAGGGACCTGCTGAACGTATTGAATGAGCAGAGACCGGAACAGGAAGATCAGCTTGAATGTAAGCCTCTGCAATAGTCATGCAAAGCCACCTGGACAGCGTTTGTTTACTAGCTGGCCAACCTTGCTGATAGAATCCATACAGGACAAATAGAGAATCCGTTTTCCTAATCACTCTGGTACTTTCCACATAAATCCTTATTAACCACCTCCAAGGCCTCACCAGCCAATAGGACTGTTAGGGTCTCCTGCCCTGTGCTGCCACGTCGTCATGGCAACCGGGAGGCAAGTGCTAGCGGAGTAACCTGAGCGCAGCTGATACTCCGGTTCGGGTCTTTTGCTGTGCAGTGGTTACAGGTTCTGCGCGGCAGGGGATCCGGTGCTGGTTTTTGTGCTCACAGTCTGTGAGGTCTGAGTGGGGCGTGGACAGCACCTGCTATATAAACCCTCTTCTCAGGTTAGGCAGATACAGCTGAATCTTTGTTGGTTAGTCAGTTCCTGAAAGTTAGCTAGTACTGTGTAACTTTGTATTTGCTTGTTGCTTACTGCAAATAGGCCTTGGGATTTGGTACTACACTCTGCCAATCCAGACCTAGCAGTAAGACTGGAGTCAGTCGTTTAACCTGCTGGGGTTCTTTTGCTATTCTGTGAACCTAGCAAGTTTGCGGCTGTATTCTCAGACTTGCCTGCCAAAATCGTTTCTCACTGTGCAAGGTGTCCAGGTGTCAGTTTAGTGGCAGTAAGCTGAACCGGTGCACTGCAAGTGAGGACTAGGATTGTGGAGACTCTCCTTGTGTCTATTATTCCATCTCTGACCAAGGAGTTTACTGCCACACCCGTTGGTAACCCTTTAGGGTTTTGCTGTTACCCTTAGCAACAGCATTTCGGGTTCTCTACGTATTAAATCACAACATCTCGCTTCTTTCCATCTGAGCATTCCTAATACTAGGGAGACACCAAGTTTCTTAGCCTTTGGGCTTCTATGTTCACTTTGTGTTTATTTTGTTACTCTATCACCTTCTGTGTATGTAATGTCATATTCCCCAGTCTGTCTGTGAGTTCATTTGTTTTGCATCCCTCTCCGTTCAGACATCAGTACATTCCTGCTGGCACTGGTGTGCATAACAAGGACTAAAAGGCTGGAACCACTATCTCTGTATTTAGATGAAACTTGGACACCAACTTAGGAAGGTGCCTCACCTTGGTCTGGAGAACTGCCCTATCTTGATGGAAGATCAGAAACGAAGGACAGGAAAGCACTCCTAAATCAGACACCATTCTCATAGAGGCAATAGCCAGGAGATATAACACCTTTACAGACAGCCACTTAAGGTCCACTGACTCTGAAGGCTCAAATGGGGAAGTCTTAAGAGCTTGCCAGACAAGGGATAAATCCCAGGGGCCACTGGATGTACAAAGGGAGGCTGGATATGGAGTATTCCTTGAAAAAAGGTACGCCCATCTTGTAGTGGAGCAATCTGTCATTGAAACCACACTGATAGTGCAGAAACTTGTACTTTCAGGAATGCTAGGCAAAGACCAAGGTCTAACCCTGCTTGTAGAAAGGCCAGTACCTTGGAGACCCTAAAAAGGTAGGAGGGTCATAGCGCCTAGGCGCACACCACTGAAAATAAGCATGTCAAATCAGGTAATAGATGCGGGTTGAAGACGCAAATGGTCTATATCACTGCATCCGAGAACCCCATAGCTCTGAAGACTGATGACTCATGAGCAAAGCCATCAAAGACAGTCGAGCCAGGTTCCGATGCAGACAGGGACCCCGAGACAACAAGTCTGCTCGCTGTGGCAGTAGGAATGGCATGTCTATGGATACATTTTGCAGATCAGCGGACCAATGGTGCCTAGGCCATATGGGAGTAATCAGTATAATGGGGCCTCCTTCACGTTTAAACTTGCAATGAAATCTGGGTAACAGCGATACTGGAGAAAACAGGTATCCCTGAAGGAAGGTCCACCGTACTGATAAAATGTCCACGAATGCTGCCTGCGGATCTTTGGTCCTGGATCTATAGATTGGGACCTTGTGATTGTGATGCAAGTTCATGAGGTCTACATCCGGCAGACCCCATCTGTTTACCAGGTTCTGGAACACTTCAGGGTGCAGAGCCCATTCGCTGCTGTGGACATTCTGCCGACTGAGGAAGTCTGCTCCCCAGTTGAGGATTCCTGGTAGAAACACAGCTGAGATGGCCGGAAGGTGAGTCTCAGGCCACTGGAGCGTGCGCTCCACCTTTGCCATAGCCAGATGGCTGAGAGTGCCCCCTTGGTGGTCTAGATAGACAACTGCAGTGACAATGTCGAACTGAATCTGAACAGGCCTGCCTTGGAGGAGATCCTGAGCCTGAAAGAAAGCGCTGTAGAGTGCCCGAAGTTCCAGGACGTTGATTGGCAAGCAACTTTTGTCTGGAGTACACCGACCTTGAAGATGTGAGGACCACCCAATCCAGAATCCAAAAAAGGATGTCCTTTCTCTAAGTATGACATCTGTAGCCACCAGGGGGCTTATTTACTAATATTCGTGTTTTAGCCGTTTTTAAGGGTGTTTGATCTCGAATGGTATCGGGTGCATTTTGCTGCAAATTTTGAATTCTGATACGGTCATTTACTAAGCTACCGAGTTTTCCTCATTCGTTTTTTCCGATGTCGATGTGATTCGTAATGTCAGGCAGTGTTTTACGGGAGTGATGAGTAAAACACTGCCTGACAAAACACAAGAAATCCCGGCAGGATCTGTGAGATCCGTGCAGGGCTTCATTGTGTACCTTAAATCAGTTTTTAAAGTGGTAAAAATTCAGAAAAAAATTGCGTGGGGTCCCCCCTCCTAAGCACAACCAGCCTCGGGCTCTTTGAGCCGGTCCTGGTTGTAAAAATACAGGGGAAAAATTGTCAGGGGATCCCCCTTATTTTAACAACCAGCACAGGGCTCTGCACCTGGTCCTGGTGCCAAAAATACGGGGGACAAAAAGCATAGGGGTCCCCCATATTTTTAACACCAGCACCGGGCTCCACTAGTCAGAGAGATAATGCCACAGCCGGGGGACACTTTTATATAGGTCCCTGCGGCCCTGGCATTAAATCCCCAACTAGTCACCCCTGGCCAGGGTACCCTGGAGGAGTGGGGACCCCTTAAATCAAGGGGTCCCGGCCCTCCAGCCACCCAAGGGCCAGGGGTGAAGCCCGAGGCTGTCCCCCCCCATCCAAGGGCGGCGGATGGGAGGCTGATAGCCTTTTGTCTAAAAAAAAGAATATTGTTTTTTGTAGCAGAACTATAAGTCCAAGCAAGCCTCCCCCGCAAGTTGGTACTTGGAGAACCACAAGTACCAGCATGCGGGGGGGAAACGGGCCCGCTGGTACCTGTAGTTCTACTACAAAAAAATACCCAAATAAAAACAGGACACACACACCGTGACAGTACAACTCTATTACATACATGCACACCGACATACACACATACTTACCTATGTTGACACAAAGAGTCGGTCCCCTTCTCCACGTAGAATCCACGTGGTACCTGTAAATAAAATTATACTCACAACAATCCTGTGTAGATCGGTCCTCTTCTGTTTGTAATCCACGTACTTGGCAAAATAGTAAAACGCATTACCCGGACCACGCACTGAAAGGGGTCCCATGTTTACACATGGGACCCCTTTCCCCGTCAAGCGGGACCCCCCGTGACTCCTGTCACAGAAGGTCCCTTCAGCCAATCAGGGAGCGCCACGTCACGGCACTCTCCTGATTGGCTGTGCGCGCCTGAACTGTCAGTCAGGCTGCGCACTGAAGATACAATGTAGCGCATAGGCGCTCCATTGTATCCAATGGTGGGGCCAGCCACAAGAGTTGTTTTATAAACACCCAACTGAAAACAGGGCTGATGGTCCTAGACTACACCACTGCACCACTGGGCAGATACATTTCCATCATTAGTCTGTACTGACAGAGGAGGGTGTAGGATAAGAGATTGTTGTAGTGACTGAACAATGAGAATATGTGACTTCTGTAATAAGTGTTTATTACTCACCTGTGCTGATATCTGTAGGGATCTCCTCCTCCTTACACTGCTGATCACCCCTCACATACGTCTCTTCTTCTCCCTCTATATCTTCTGCATTTATATCAGTCACATACGTCTCTTCTTCTTCCTCTATATCTTCTGCCTTTATATCAGTCACATACGTCTCTTCTTCTCCCTCTATATCTTCTGCCTTTATATCAGTCACATACGTCTCTTCTTCTCCCTCTATATCTTCTGCCTTTATATCAGTCACATACGTCTCTTCTTCTCCCTCTGTATCTTCTGCCTTTATATCAGTCACATACGTCTCTTCTTCTCCCTTTGTATCTTCTGCCTTTATATCAGTCACATACGTCTCTTCTTCTCCCTCTATATCTTCTGCCTTTATATCAGTCACACACGTCTCTTCTTCTCCCTCTATATCTTCTGCCTTCATATCTCTCACATCCGTCTCTTCTTCTACCTCTATATCTTCTGCCTTTATATCAGTCACATACGTCTCTTCTTCTCCCTCTATATCTTCTGCCTTTATATCAGTCATATACGTCTCTTCTTCTCCCTCTATATCTTCTGCCTTCATATCTCTCACATCCGTCTCTTCTTCTCCCTCTATATCTTCTGCCTTTATATCAGTCACATACGTCTCTTCTTCTCCCTTTGTATCTTCTGCCTTTATATCAGTCACATACGTCTCTTCTTCTCCCTCTATATCTTCTGCCTTCATATCTCTCACATCCGTCTCTTCTTCTCCCTCTATATCTTCTGCCTTTATATTAGTCACATACGTCTCTTCTTCTCCCTTTGTATCTTCTGCCTTTATATCAGTCACATATGTCTCTTCTTCTCCCTCTATATCTTCTACCTTTATATCAGTCACATACTTTTCTTCTTCTACCTCTATATCCTCTGCCTTTATATCAGTCACATACGTCTCTTCTTCTCCCTGTATATCTTCTGCCTTCATATCAGTCACATACGTCTCTTCTTCTCCCTCTATATCTTCTGCCTTTATATCAGTCACATACGTCTCTTCTTCTCCCTCTATATCTTCTGCCTTCATATCAGTCACATACGTCTCTTCTTCTCCCTCTATATCTTCTGCCTCTATATCAGTCACATACGTCTCTTCTTCTCCCTCTATATCTTCTGCCTTTATATCAGTCACATACGTCTCTTCTTCTCCCTCTATATCTTCTGCCTTTATATCAGTCACATACGTCTCTTCTTCTCCCTCTATATCTGGTATTTTAGTATTAGACAGACGTTCTACCTAAAAAGAAAAAAAACAAACACTATAATGACATTTGCATACAGTCTAATTAAACTGAGGTGAAACAGTATAATATCAGTGTATAAGACACACAGCTTCTCTACAGATCATATAGTGACAGTCACTTTGGTATATTGGTAAGACCCAAAATCCCACCTACCTGATCCTCCTGTGGGATCCTGTGATTCTCCTCTGTACAGTCCTGGGAATACAGAGGACGGGGACATCTCTCTGGGGTATCTCTGTTACTGGGTCCATCTGTAGGAGACACACAGTGACTGAGTACAGTGTATATATGTGATTATCAGGTGATGTGTGTATATAGGGGGCCCCCATACCTGCTCTCCCCTGTACAATACATGACAGTCTCCTCTTACCAAGTGATGTGAGGGGCCGGTGATTATCCATCATCACGTCCTCGTACAGACCCCCGTGTTCCTCTATATACTCCCCCTCCTGCATGGAGACATAGACAGTGACATCCTGACACCTTATAGGAACATGACACACACAGTGATACAGTCATCACCCAGACACATCCCCTGGTGTTACTGTATAATGCCCCATTCCCAGCAGTCTCCTCTCCAGTCATCACCCAGACACATCCCCTGGTGTTACTGTATAATGTCCCATTCCCAGCAGTCACCTCTCCAGTCATCACCCAGACACATCCCCTGGTGTTACTGTATAATGTCCCATTCCCAGCAGTCACCTCTCCAGTCATCACCCAGACACGTCCCCTGGTGTTACTGTATAATGCCCCATTCCCAGCAGTCTCCTCTCCAGTCATCACCCAGACACATCCCCTGGTGTTACTGTATAATGTCCCATTCCCAGCAGTCACCTCTCCAGTCATCACCCAGACACGTCCCCTGGTGTTACTGTATAATGCCCCATTCCCAGCAGTCTCCTCTCCAGTCATCACCCAGACACATCCCCTGGTGTAACTGTATAATGCCCCATTCCCAGCAGTCTCCTCTCCAGTCATCACCCAGACACAACCCCTGGTGTTACTGTATAATGTCCCATTCCCAGCAGTCACCACCCAGACACGTCCCCTGGTGTTACTATATATATAATGTCACATTCCCAGCAGTCACGTCTCCAGTCATCACCCAGACACATCCCCTGGTGTTACTATATAATGTCCCATTCCCAGCAGTCAGCTCTCCAGTGATCACCCAGACACATCCACTGGTGTTACTGTATAATATCCCATTCCCAGCAGTCACCTCTCCAGTCTTCACCCAGACGAGTTCCCCGGTGTTACTGTATAATGTCCTATTCCCAGTACTCACCTCTCCAGTCATCACCCAGACACATCCCCTGGTGTTACTGTATAATGTCCCATTCCCAGCAGTCACCTCTCCAGTCATCACCCAGACACATCCCCTGGTGTTACTGTATAATGCCCCATTCCCAGCAGTCACCTCTCCAGTTATCATGCAGACACGTCCCTCGGTATTACTGTATAATGTACCATTCCCAGCAGTCACCTCTCCAGTCTTCAGCCAGACACGTCCCCCGCTGTAACTGTATTATGTCCCATTCCCAGCAGTCACCTCTCCAGTTATCACCCAGACACATTCCATGGTGTTACTGTATAATCTACCATTCCCGACAGTAACCTCTCTAGTCATCACCCAGTCACGTCCCCTGGTGTTACTGTATAATGCTCCATTCCCGGCAGTCACCTCTCCAGTCATCACCCAGACACGTCCCCCGGGGTTACTGTATAATGCCCCATTCCCAGCAGTCACCTCTCCAGTCAGCAACTGAATGATCTTGTTGGTGAGTTCCAGGATCTTCTGATCATTGTGTCTCTCATGTGTCAGTGAGTGAGGTGGAGGCACCGTGATGGGGCTCTGGGTTCTACTCAGTCTTCCTGATACACGGAGATGGCTGCTGGGTGTCTCATACTCATTGGATGTCTTCTTCACTATTGTGTAATCCTGTGTAATGGTGGAGACATCAAATATCGATATATACACTCCCAGATCCCCTCACCTCCCCAGTCATGTCCCTGTATTATTACTATAGAAATAAGTGAAGTCACTGTGACACTCCCAGATTCCTTCACCTCCACAATTATGTCCCTTTATTATTACTATAGATATGTGATGTCACTGTGACACTCCCAGGTCCCCTCACCTCACCAGTCATGTCCCTATAGTATTACTATAGATGTAAGTGATGTCACTGTGACATTCCCAGATCCTCTCACCTCCCCAGTCAGGTCCCTGTATTATTAATATAGATATGTGACATCACTGTGTCACTCCCAGATCCCCTTACCTCCTCAGTCATGTCCCTGTATTATTACTATAGATATAAGTGATTTTACTGTGATGCTCCCAGATCCCCCAAACTCCCCAGTCATGTCCATGTATTATTACTATAGATATAAGTGACATCACAGTGACGCTCCCAGATCTCCTCACCTCCCCAGTCATGTCCCTGTATTATTACTATAGATATAAGTGATGTCACTGTGACACTCCCAGATTCACTCACCTCCCCAGTCATGTCCCTGTATTATTACTATAGATATTAGTGAGGTCACTGTGACACTCCCAGAACCACTCACCTCCCCTGTCATGTCCCTGTATTATTACTATAGATATAAGGTCACAGTGATGCTCTCAGATCCTCTCACCTCCCCAGTCATGTCCCTGTATTATTATAGATATAAGGTCACTGTGACGCTCCCAGATCCACTCACCTCCCCAGTCAGCAGGTAGATGATCTCCAGGGTGATATTTATTATACTCTCAGTCCTGTGACTCCTGTCCTTGTCCATCCTTGTGAATCAGAGAGAATACAGAACGTGTGATGTGTAGTAAAAACTCCGTTCCCGACAGCTGGAGTTCCTTAGAATAAATATAATACATAAAACATATTGCACATGTAACATAGTAAATGTGGAATAGAGTGGCCATTAAGTCTCCTATTTCCCCACAGCCATAGAGTCCTGGTCAGTGTCTCCGAGGTTCCTGTGACCCAGCCCCATAAGGCTGTACTGCATAGTGGGCCTGATCTAGATTGTAGCGCTATTGTGGGTGGAGTCACAATGAACTGATGTTCGGTATACCGCTCATGTGCAGGACCCGTACGGAGCATATGCTCTATGTGTCCTGAGTTGTCAGACGAGTATGGCTGCAGCCATTGAGTGGTGTAAGGGTGAGAATTGGTTGTGAAGGGACAGGGTCTCCTGAGGGAAATTTCATGGCCTTATTCATGGAGCTGCGGCGTACAGTCTCCGTGACCTCAGGTTTCACACATCCAGCCGATGGTGTAGCAAAGGCGGCAGGAGTCAGGCAAGGGAAAGGTGGCAGGAGACAGGCAGGGAAAGGCAGCAGGAGACAGGCAGTGGAAAGGCGGCAGGAGATAGGCAGGAGACAGGCAGGGGAAAGGTGGCAGGAAACAAGCAGTGGAAAGGTTGCAGGAGACAGGCAGGGGAAAGGCGGCAGGAGACAGGCAGGGAAAGGTGGCAGAAGACAGGCAGGGGAAAGGTGGCAGGAGACAGGCAGGGGAAAGGCGGCAGGAGACAGGCAGGTGGGCAGCAGGGTGGGGGTGGTAGGAGACAGGCAGGGGAAAGGTGACAGGAAACAGGCAGGGGAAAGGCGGCAGGAGACAGCCAGGGGAAAGGTGGCAGGAGACAGGCAGGGGAAAGGCGGACGGAGACAGGCAGTGGAAAGGTGGCAGGAGACAGGCAGGGGAAAGGCGGCAAGAGACATTATTTGTTCTCAGGAGATTGAATAAATTGTTAATAATTTGTAATAAAAGTTATGTTTTATTCTTTGAGAATATCTCATTATTTCTTCACAAGAGTGCGCCCACAAAGAAGTCTACGTTCTTTCTCTTGTCACTGTGACACTCCCAGGTCCCCCCACCTCCCCAGTCATGTCCCTGTATTACTATAGATATAAGTGACATCACAGTGACGCACCCAAGTGTGTGATATACATTTGCTTCATACTGCTCCAATTATCATCTGTTTCACATGCCAGGGATATTATGGTCTCTGCTTTAATATAGCCTAGAATTTGAGCAATAGTTTCAATCCCCACAATTACATATAATAAAAATAATAATAATAATAACAAAGACACGAAAGGCTGCACCCCTGTATAAAAATAATAACATGTCTTTATTAACAGGACACCACAGGCTACTCCCCCTTTATAATAATAACAGGACACCAAAGGCTGCTCCCCCTGTATAATAATAACAACAACAACAACACAGGCTGCTCCCTCTCAATAATAATAACAGGACACCACAGTCCGCTCCCCCTGTATAATAACAACACACCACAGGCTGCTCCTCCTGTATTATAATAATAACAGGACACCACATGCTGCTCCTCCTGTATAATAATAATAACAGGACACCACAGGCTGCTCCCCCTGAATAATAATAATAATATCAGGACACCACAGGCTGCTCCTCCTGTATAGTAAGACGCCATTACCTGATCTCCACGGACACTGTATGTGGAACGCTAAGTTCGGAAGTATTGTCACAGGCCACAGCCCCGTCCTCTGTAAAGCTATAATATGAATATTACCACATATGTCCTCAGTGCCGGAGTCCGGCGGCCATTTTCTTGTAGACCAGTCCGGCATCAGCTGCAGCAGCAATAGGTTCCCTGGCCGTGTAGTGACGTCAGGAGCGGCGGCCATTTTCCCCTGGTCTGAGCTCCGCCTTCCTTCTATCATTCCCACAAGGCAGCAGGAGCAGAGAGCAGCCATTGCTGTGTCTGGCAGCAGGTAATGATATTATTATTATTATTCTATAGGCTGAGCAGCTCTGGTGTCAGGTTCTGTACTACAGGGGGAGCAACCTCTGGTGCCTTGTTATAGTGCAGCTGGAGCAGCCTCTGGTGCTGCATTATCCCTGTACAGGTGGCTGACACTCTAGTGTCCTATTACTGTAATGCAGGTGGCGCAGACCCCGCCGTTACCGTAATACAGGTGGCGCAGATCCTGCCGTTACCGTAATACAGGTGGCGCAGACCCCACCGTTACCGTAATACAGGTGGCGCAGACCCCGCCGTTACCGTAACACAGGTGGCGCAGACCCCACCGTTACCGTAATACAAGTGACGCAGACCCCGCCGTTACCGTAATACAGGTGGCGCAGACCCCACCGTTACCGTAATACAGGTGGCGCAGACCCCGCCGTTACCGTAACACAGGTGGCGCAGACCCCACCGTTACCGTAATACAAGTGACGCAGACCCCGCCGTTACCTTAATACATGTGGCACAAGACCACACTGTTACCGTAATACTGGTGGAGGAGACGCCGCCATTACCGTAATACATGTGGCGCAGACCCCGCCGTTACCGTAATTTTATACACGGGACATTGCAGGTGTTGTGTCCTGTGGCATTGTGCTGTACACGAGGAGCGGTCTGTGTTGTCAAAGTATACAGGGTGAGCGGCCTGTGTTGTCAAAGTATACAGGAGGAGCAGCCTGTGTTGTCATAATATACAGGGGTACCATCCTGTGCTGTCAATAGTATACAGGGGGAGTGGCCTGTGTTGTCATAATATACAGGAGGAGCAACCTGTGTTGTCATAGTATACAGGAAGAGCAGTCTGTGTTGCAATAATATACAGGGGTAGCATCATGTGTTGTCATAATAGACAGGAGGAGCAGCCTGTGGCATCCTACTCTACAGGGGGAGCAGCCTGTGGTGTCCTGTTGTTGTTGTAATTATTATTATTATTATAATACAGAAGGATCAGCCTGTGGCGTCTTGTTATTATTATTATTATACAGGAGGAGCAGCCTGTGGTGTACAGTTATTATTATTATTATTATTAATATTATTATTATACAGGGGGAGCAGCCTGTGGTGTCCTGTTATTATTATTGTACAGTAGGAACAGCCTGTGGTATCCTGTTATTATTATACAGGGGAAGCATTATTATTATTATTATTATTATTATTATTATACAGGAGGAGAAGCCTGTGGTATCCACTTATTATTATAATTAGAATAATAATAATAATGTCCTGTCATTATTATTATACAGGGGAAGCAGGCTGTGGTGTCCTGTTATTGTTAGTATACAGGGGGAGCAGCCTGTGATGTCCTGTTGTTGTTGTTATTATTATTATTATACAAAAGGGAGCGGCCTGTGGTGTCTTGTTGTTGTTGTTGTTGTTGTTGTTGTTATTATTATTATAGATTGGGAACAGCCTGTTGTGTCCTATTATTATTATTATTTTTTTGCAGAGGGAGCAGCCTATGGTGTCATTTTATTATTAGTATACAGGGAGAGCAGAATATGGTGTCCTGTTGTTAGTATAATACAGGGGGAGCAGGTTTTTATGTATGGTTATTATTATAACGGGGGAGCAGCTTGTGGTGTCCTGGTATTATTTTTTATTATTATTATACATTGGGAGTGGTGGTGATGTCACAGTGACATCACTTATATCTATACTAATAATACAGGGACATGACTGGGGAGGTGAGGGGGATCTGGGGGTGTCACAGTGACATCACTTATTTCTCTGACGTCCTTGTGGATGCTGGGACTCCGTCAGGACCATGGGGGATAGCGGCTCCGCAGGAGACTGGGCACAAAAGTTAAAGCTTTAGGACTACCCGGTGTGCACTGGCTCCTCCCCCTATGACCCTCCTCCAAGCCTCAGTTAGATTTTTGTGCCCGAACAAGAAGGGTGCAATCTAGGTGGCTCTCCTGAGCTGCTTAGAAAATAAGTTAAAGTTAGGTTTTATTATTTTCAATGAGTCCTGCTGGCAACAGGCTCACTGCATCGTGGGACTAAGGGGAGAAGAAGCGAACTCACCTGCGTGCAGAGTGGATTGGGCTTCTTAGGCTACTGGACATTAGCTCCAGAGGGATCGATCACAGGCCCAGCCATGGATGGGTCCCGGAGCCGCGCCGCCGGCCCCCTTACAGAGCCAGAAGACAGAAGAGGTCCAGAAATCGGCAGCAGAAGAAGTCCTGTCTTCAATAAAGGTAGCGCACAGCACCGCAGCTGTGCGCCATTGCTCTCAGCACACTTCACACTCCGGTCACTGAGGGTGCAGGGCGCTGGGAGGGGGCGCCCTGAGACGCAATATAAACACCTTTTATGGCAAAAAATACATCACATATAGCTCCTGGGCTATATGGATGTATTTAACCCCTGCCAGTTTTCCTTAAAAAAGCGGGAGAAAAGGCCGCCGAGAAGGGGGCGGAGCCTATCTCCCCAGCACACAAGCGCCATTTTCCCTCACAGCTCCGCTGGAAGGACGTCTCCCTGACTCTCCCCTGCAGTCCTGCACTACAGAAACAGGGTAAAAAAGAGAGGGGGGGCACTCATTTGGCAAAAATAATTATACAAGCAGCTATATAGGGAGAAACACTTATATAAGGTTGTCCCTCTACATATATATAGCGCCCTGGTGTGTGCTGGCAAACTCTCCCTCTGTCTCTCCAAAGGGCTCGTGGGGTCCTGTCCTCTATCAGAGCATTCCCTGTGTGTGTGCTGTGTGTCGGTACGTTTGTGTCGACATGTATGAGGAGGAAAATGGTGTGGAGGCGGAGCAATTGCCTGTATTAGTGATGTCACCCCCTAGGGAGTCGACACCTGAGTGGATGGTCTTATTTAAGGAATTACGTGATAGCGTCAGCACTTTGCAAAAGACTGTTGACGACATGAGACAGCCGGCAAATCAATTAGTGCCTGTCCAGGCGTCTCAAACACCGTCAGGGGCTCTAAAGCGCCCATTACCTCAGTCAGTCGACACGGACACTGACTCCAGTGTCGACGGTGAGGAAACAAACGTGATTTCCAGTAGGGCCACACGTTACATGATCACGGCAATGAAGGAGGTTTTGAACATTTCTGATACTACAAGTACCACAAAAAGGGTATTATGTGGGGTGTGAAAAAACTACCCGTAGTTTTTCCTGAATCAGATGAATTAAATGAGGTGTGTGATGAAGCGTGGGTTTCCCCCGATAAAAAACTGATAATTTCTAAAAAATTATTGGCATTATACCCTTTCCCGCCAGAGGTTAGGGCGCGCTGGGAAACACCCCCTAGGGTAGATAAAGCGCTCACACGCCTATCAAATCAGGTGGCGTTACCGTCTCCTGATACGGCCGCCCTAAAGGAACCAGCTGATAGGAAGCTGGAAAATATCCTAAAAAGTATATACACACATACTGGTGTTATACTGCGACCAGCAATCGCCTCAGCCTGGATGTGCAGTGCTGGGGTGGCTTGGTCGGATTCCCTGACTGAAAATATTGATACCCTGGACAGGGACAGTATTTTATTGACTATAGAGCATTTAAAGGATGCATTTCTATATATGCGAGATGCACAGAGGGATATTTGCACTCTGGCATCAAGAGTAAGTGCGCTGTCCATTTCTGCCGGAAGGAAAAAGGCATTCCTGATGAAGTCATCCCTACCCTGATCAAAGCCAGGAAGGATGTAACCGTGCAACATTATCACCGTATTTGGAGGAAATATGTTGCGTGGTGCGAGGCCAGGAAGGCCCCGACAGAGGAATTTCAACTGGGTTGTTTCCTGCATTTCCTGCAAACAGGACTGTCCATGGGACTAAAATTAGGGTCCATTAAGGTGCAAATTTCGGCATTGTCGATTTTCTTCCAGAAAGAATTGGCTTCAGTTCCTGAAGTCCAGACTTTTGTCAAGGGGGTACTGCATATACAGCCTCTCTTTGTGCCCCCAGTGGCACCCTGGGATCTCAATGTGGTTTTGGGATTCCTAAAATCACATTGGTTTGAACCACTGGCCACAGTGGATTTAAAATATCTAACATGGAAAGTGGTAATGTTGTTGGCCCTGGCTTCAGCCAGGCGCGTATCAGAGTTGGCGGCTTTATCATATAAAAGCCCTTACCTGATATTTCATTCGGATAGGGCGGAATTGAGGACTCGTCCTCAATTTCTTCCTAAGGTGGTTTCAGCGTTTCACCTAAACCAACCTATTGTAGTGCCTGCGGCTACTAGGGACTTGGAGGACTCCAAGTTGCTGGATGTAGTCAGGGCCCTGAAAATATATGTTTCCAGGACGGCTGGAGTCAGGAAATCTGACTCACTGTTTGTCTTGTATGCACCCAACAAGCTGGGTGCTCCTGCTTCTAAGCAGACTATTGCTCGTTGGATTTGTAGTACAATTCAGCTTGCACATTCTGTGGCAGGCCTGCCACAGCCAAAATCTGTCAATGCCCATTCCACAAGGAAGGTGGGCTCATCTTGGGCGGCTGCCCGAGGGGTCTCGGCTTTACAACTTTGCCGAGCAGCTACTTGGTCAGGGGAGAACACGTTTGTAAAATTCTACAAATTTGATACCCTGGCTAAGGAGGACCTGGAGTTCTCTCATTCGGTGCTGCAGAGTCATCCGCACTCTCCCGCCCGTTTGGGAGCTTTGGTATAATCCCCATGGTCCTGACGGAGTCCCAGAATCCACAAGGACGTCAGAGAAAATAAGAATTTACTTACCGATAATTCTATTTCTCGTAGTCCGTAATGGATGCTGGGCGCCCATCCCAAGTGCGAATTGTCTGCAATACTTGTACATAGTTATTGTTGTCAAAAATTCGGGTTTTGTTGTAGTGAGCCATCTGTTCTGGAGGCTCCTCATGTTATCATACTGTTAACTGGGTTTTGATCACAAGTTTTTCAGTGTGATTGGTGTGGCTGGTATGAGTCTTACCCGGGATTCAAAAATCCTTCCTTATTGTGTACGCTCGTCCGGGCACAGTATCTTAACTGAGGCTTGGAGGAGGGTCATAGGGGGAGGAGCCAGTGCACACCGGGTAGTCCTAAAGCTTTAACTTTTGTGCCCAGTCTCCTGCGGAGCCGCTATCCCCCATAGTCCTGACGGAGTCCCAGCATCCACTATGGACTACAAGAAATAGAATTATCGGTAAGTAAATTCTTATTATCTATAGTAATAATACAGGGACATGACTGGGGAGGTGAGGGGGATCTGGGGGTGTCACAGTGACATCACTTATATCTATAGTAATAATACAGGGACATGACTGGGGAGGTGAGGTGATCTGGGAGTGTCACAGTGACATCACTTATATCTATAGTAATAATACAGGGACATGACTGGGGAGGTGAGGGGGATCTGGAGGTGTCACAGTGACATCACTTATATCTGTAGTAATAATACAGGGACATGACTGGGGAGGTGAGGGGGATCTGGAGGTGTCACAGGGACATTACTTATATCTATAGTAATAATACAGGGACATGAGTGGGCGGTGAGATGATCTGGGAGCGTCACAGTGACATCACTTATATCTATAGTAATAATACAGGAACATGAATGGGGAGGTGAGGGGGATCTGGGGGTGTCACAGTGATGTCACTTATATTTGTAGTAATAATACAGGGACATGACTGGGGAGGTGAGAGGGATCTGGGAGAATCACAGTAACATCACTTATATCTATAGTAGTAATACAGGGGCGTGAGTGGGAGGTGAGAGGATCTGGGAGCGTCACAGTGACATCACTTATATCTATAGTAATAATACAGGGACATGACTGGGGAGGTTAGGGGATCTGGGAGTGTCACGGTGACATCACTTATTTATTTTTTGTCCTCAAGGGGGCACTGTAGTACTCTTGGGATATGAACGGTGCGATAGCAGGTATAGGCACATTTAAATATTTAAATGTGTAACCCTCTTCCCCCTCCATACTCCCAAGATGCCTCAGTGTTCTTTGTGCCTTCACCAGTGAAGGTCGCATCCTGGAGTCATTCCAGGGTTTACTTTAAATGTTTCTAAATAATTTTTCTTGTGTCAATCACACTCCCTTCCCAGCTTATTAACAAGCGTGGGTTCGGGAGTGTGTGCTGCTGTTGTGCAGCGAAGGCTTGTTGGTGCTTAGACAGAGAAGCCCCCCATAGACCTTCATCAGCATTAGCTGATTCAGCCATGGCTGCAAAAGCTGGACGGAGCTTAGAGAGAAGCCCCGTCAGAACCTCCACATTACACTGAGGTAAGGAGCGGGCGGTCAGCTTATGCCGCTCCGTTGGACCTGTTTGTCGCTGTGATTGTGGGGCAGTTAGCTCCTGCTGCCGCCCCTCCATGTGCGGGAAACGTGATTTGCACGAGCTGCTTACTAAGGTATAGCTTTACTGGATCAAACTCCCCCTCTTCCCGGCTCCCACCAGCGGTCAGACACATACTGCCACTGGGCTTCTGTGTCGCTCCACACCTCCCCACTCCCCAACACCTGGCAGCGCAGCTCCAAACAGCACTGCCACTGACCTCTATAATCTGCCCCTCTAGACAACTGGGAAGCGGCTTCCAGCAGAGGTCAAATAATTCTGCCGCTGGGCACCTGTCAGGCTACACCTCGCGGCTCCCAGCAGTGGACAGATCACACTGCCGTTGCTGGGCGCCCATCACATCACACATCTACCCGCTCTCCAGCTTCCACAAGCGCACAGACCACGGTGGGTATGTGCTGCTGCTGCAGGGCACCGTCACTCAGAGCCGGCGCTTGGTATACAATGCGGGGGGGGGGGGGGTGGAAGAAGCTAGGTGCGGCTCACTGCTTTAAGCATTGGGGGAGGTCATGGCAGTCCCTAGTTCAGCGGTTCCACTAAATATAAGGGATGGTGGCCAGGGCTATAAGGGACATAACAGGCTATTAAGCCTAGGTTATTAGTGCTTTTGGGGGTACATAGGTTATAGCCATGCACATGCTGGGACGCCATTTTCACACAAAGGTTACACACCTGCTTCCTCTTACAGCAATATGTCAGTCCTACAACACACGGCCACTGGAGGGGGCAGGGGTGTTTAGTAGGTGGCACAGTGACCATCATAGATTTCCTCTATAACACAGTGCGGTGCACTCAGGTTAGGCCTACAACAGGGTTTTCCCTCAGACCAGCTTATATTTCTTACCGATCCCATTTGTGAATTGGTTGAGTATTTAGGTATGGCCTCGTTGGATGTTGGACAAGTTTGTTCTTGGTTTGCGGCCCAACAGCCGCTGTGGTTGCATTCTTGACAGGCCGAGGCAGAGTCAAAACGAGGAATAGAGGCGTTGCCTTCTACTGATGTCATTTGGTCCTGATTTGAACAAATAGAGTCTCAGTCAATGGGGGATGGGGGGGATCTGTTTTCCTGCCATTGCCTGCACCGGTTCCTAAAAGGAAATACGATGGACCAGCGTACAAATCTTTTAGACCTCGGTCATTTCGAGGCTGGGCTAGAGGAGCAACCATGCAGAGGGACGTGGTTTTCAACAAACCACTAACCGTCGTCAGGACACAAAGGGCGCTGACAAGCCAGTGGCATGACGGGCTTCCAGCCCATCTTGGCTCTTCAGTTGTGGGAGCACGCCTTCAGAAGTTTCACTTTGCATAGCTTCAGATATCACAGACAGGTGGATCCGCAATTTTGTTTTCAAAGGTTTCAAAATTGAGTTTGATTGTCTACCACCGCTGCGGTTTTCAAGACGTCTGCCTGTGTCAGCAGACAAGTGAGCAGGTCTGCAGACCACTATTCAGTCTCTCGTACAGAGTTTTGGTTCTGGTTCCAGTACACCAACTAGGTCAAGGGTTTTATTCCAATCTTTTTGTAGTACCAAAAGCGGATGTCTCGGTCACACAGATATGGAACCTAAAAGGGTTCAATCAGTACATCACTTACTACACATTCAAGATGGAATCCCTACGGTCAGTGATTGCAGGATTAGAACCACAGCAATTCATGATTTTGCTTTCCAATTTGGCCACCGCATCAGGCGTACTTAAGTTTGCAGCACAACAAGCGCCTCGGTTATTCACAAAGGTGATGTCTGTGATGATAGTTCATCTCAGATCCCTGGGAGTGATAATCGTTCCGTACTTAGATGACCTTCTCATCAAGGCTTCGTCTCAACAAATACTTCTTAAACATGCCTTACTATTGTACAGTGTACCAGTTCAGTACGTTTGGATTGTCAACTTAAAAATAAAAATCAAGTGTGAATGGGCCTTACATCCAGAAGTGTACCAGATGTTAGTCCAGCGGTAGAGTTACCCAAAGGTGGATCTAATGGCTTCTCGCCATAATCATCAGACAGTTATGTGTCCAGAACAAGAGATCCAAAGACAGCGGCAGTGGATGCTCTCACCATAGCGTGGCCGTACAGCCTCGTGTATCTATTTCCACCTTTTCTCTAACGTCCTAGTGGATGCTGGGGACTCCGTAAGGACCATGGGGAATAGACGGGCTCCGCAGGAGACAAGCCACTCTAAGAAAGAATTAGGATACTGGTGTGCTCTGGCTCCTCCCTCTATGTCCCTCCTCCAGATCTCAGTTTGAATTTGTGCCCGGACGAGCTGGGTGCACCTTAGTGAGCTCTCCTGAGCTTGCTAATAAGAAAGTATTTTGTTAGGATTTTTTATTTTCAGAGAGATCTGCTGGCAACAGACTCTCTGCTACGTGGGACTGAGGGGGAGAGAAGCAAACCTACTAACTGCGGCTAGGTTGCGCTTCTTAGGCTACTGGACACCATTAGCTCCAGAGAGATCATACACAGGAACGCACCCCTGGTCGTCCGATCCCGGAGCCGCGCCGCCATCCCCCTCGCAGAGCTAGAAGCCAGCGTGAGAAGCAAGAAGACTTTGAAATCGGCGTCAGAAGACTCCAGTCTTCATATGAGCGCCATTGCTCCCATACTAAACCCACACACTCCGGTCACTGTAGGGCGCAGGGGAGGGGGGGGGGGGGAGGGACCTGGGCAGCAATTAGGTACCTCTTGGCAAAAGCAGCATATATACAACTGGGCACTGTACAGTGTTCGCAAATACGCACTATAGCGCGTATTTTACCCTGATCTGTGCTCCGGGGACTCACTTTTCTAAACTGTGTGAGTCCCCTGGGACGCGCTCCGCTGAAGCTGGTCATCTTGTTTAAGTTCTCTTGTGGCAGCGCAGCGCGGCCCCCCCCCCTTCCCCCCTGACAGAGTGTGAGGACGGCTTCCCACACTCCCCCCGATCACCTGCTGCAGCAGCTTGAAG
Organism: Pseudophryne corroboree; assembly: GCF_028390025.1. NCBI lineage: Eukaryota > Metazoa > Chordata > Amphibia > Anura > Myobatrachidae > Pseudophryne > Pseudophryne corroboree. The sequence continues at coordinate 46,192 of NW_026970411.1, read as the reverse complement.
GGGGCCGGACAGACAGTGAGGACGCCCCCCCCCCCCCCCCACCGCCGATCACCCAGTGCAGTTTCACGGGAGCCGAACAGAGTGAGGATGCGCCCGCGCCCCCCCCCCCCCCCTGCCGATCACCCAGTGCAGCTTCACGGGAGCCGGACAGAGTGAGGACGCGCCCCCCCGCCGATCACCCGCTGCAGCTTCACGGGAGCCGGACAGAGAGCAAGGACGGCTCTGCGGCGCTACACACTGTGCTGCGGGGAAATTGAACGCCGGAGACCGCGGAAGGGTGAGCTGGACTTACGGTGGCGGCTGGGGGGCTGCTCATATCGGTGGGATGGCGGAGATGGGGGCTGCATGGCGCCGGCAAACATGTATTAAACGCAACATTTTTGTGGTATGGAGTGGGGGTGAGGCGAGAGGGTGACAGTGCTGCTGGTCTCTGCAGCATACAGGACCCTTGATACAACCAATGGATTTGAGTCATGCTGCCTGTAATTTATGTGCTGACTGATCAACTTCAGTGACACTCACTGTTTTTGCTGCCTTTGTTGGTTGCTGTTGGTTACTGCTGGTTGCCGCTGGTTACTGTACAGGCAGCCAGCACAGTTAGTGTCACTGAAGTTGATCAGTCAGCACATAAATTACAGGTAGCATGACTCAAATCCATTGGTTGTACCAAGTGTCCAAAGTCATCAGGTCAGGATGTTGGCATTTAGTATATCGACACCAGCATCCCGATCGCAGCAAAGCTGACAAGAGTGACGAGTGCAGAGGGTACCCTAACCTCCCACCCCTAACCCTCCATTTCCCGCAGCCTAAACCTAACCCACCCCCTTAAGGCCCGTACACACTGGTCGATGTATCGGCCGTTCTCATGAACGGCCGAAACATCGCGGGACCGTCGGCCAGTGTGTACGGGCGAAACGTCTGTGAACTCCGTCGCTCACAGACGTATCGCATCGGCCCCGCAGCACAGCCGACAGCCAATATATCTAACGATATATTGGCGCGTCGCTGTGTGTGTACGGGGCGGTCGTCCGACCGCCCATACACATGCTGCGGCGGCCGGCGGTGATTGACAGGTGAACTGGGCGGGCGCAAGCGCCCGCCTGCCCAATTCATGACGTCAGTCCCCCGACGGATCGGGCAGTGTGTATGCACAGCACACTGCCCGATCCGTACATAGATATATCTGCAGATCAATTGATCTGCAGATATATCTAATAGTGTGTACCCACCTTTAGTGCCTAACACTTATACCCCCTCTCTGCAGCCTAACCCTAACCTCACCAACACCATATCCTAACCCCCCACCCGCAAGCTAAACCAGTGGCTGCAGTGCATACTTCCCTTCAGGATCCTGACTGTCAGGATATCGTTGCCGGGATGCTGATCTCCTCGGGATGCCAGCGTTGGTATTGTGGTGGCTGTCAGGATTCCGGCATCGGAATTCCGGCTGCTGGGATCCCAACAGCCAGGATCCTGAATGCATACTTTTGATATGATAACAGCCCAGCAGCATTGCCACCCTCCCTCCCCCACAACACTTTTGTAGTGTCTAAATCCAGTCTGGGGCTCCTATTATAGCGGCACCATAAAGCCATTCACCATAAAGCCATTACATACAGAAAATGTATTATTTAATAATGTTGTCCTGTTTTTTAATCATATAATTAAGTGCTCTGCCTGGCGCAATGTGAATAACGTGCTCTGCCTGGCGCAATGTGTATAAAGTGCTCTGCCTGGCGCAATGTGAATAACGTGCTCTGCCTGGCGCAATGTGAATAACGTGCTCTGCCTGGCGCAATGTGTATAAAGTGCTCTGCCTGGCGCAATGTGAATAACGTGCTCTGCCTGGCGCAATGTGAATAACGTGCTCTGCCTTCTGCAATGTGAATAACGTGCTCTGCCTGGCGCAATGTGAATAACGTGCTCTGCCTGGCGCAATATGTATAACGTGCTCTACCTGCTGCAATGTGTATAACGTGCTCTGCCTGGCGCAATGTGAATAACGTGCTCTACCTGGTGCAATGTGTATAACGTGCTCTGCCTGCTGCAATGTGTATAACGTGCTCTACCTGCTGCAATGTGTATAACGTGCTCTACCTGCTGCAATGTGTATAACGTGCTCTACCTGGTGCAATGTGTATAACGTGCTCTACCTGCTGCAATGTGTATAACGTGCTCTACCTGCTGCAATGTGTATAACGTGCTCTACCTGCTGCAATGTGTATAATGTGCTCTACCTGCTGCAATGTGTGTAACGTGCTCTACCTGCTGCAATGTGTATAACGTGCTCTACCTGCTGCAATGTGTATAACGTGCTCTACCTGCTGCAATGTGTATAACGTGCTCTACCTGCTGCAATGTGTATAACGTGCTCTACCTGCTGCAATGTGTATAACGTGCTCTACCTGCTGCAATGTGTATAACGTGTTCTACCTGCTGCAATGTGTATAACGTGCTCTACCTGCTGCAATGTGTATAACCTGTTCTACCTGCTGCAATGTGTATAACGTGCTCTACCTGGTGCAATGTGTAGAACGTGCTCTACCTGCTGCAATGTGTGTAACGTGCTGTACCTGGTGCAATGTGTATAACGTGCTCTACCTGCTGCAATGTGTATAACGTGCTCTACCTGCTGCAATGTGTATAACGTGCTCTACCTGCTGCAATGTGTATAACGTGCTCTACCTGCTGCAATGTGTATAACGTGCTCTACCTGCTGCAATGTGTATAACGTGCTCTACCTGCTGCAATGTGTATAACGTGCTCTACCTGCTGCAATGTGTATAACGTGCTCTACCTGCTGCAATGTGTATAACGTGCTCTACCTGCTGCAATGTGTATAAGGTGCTCTACCTGCTGCAATGTGTATAACGTGCTCTACCTGCTGCAATGTGTATAACGTGCTCTACCTGCTGCAATGTGTATAACGTGCACTACCTGCTGCAATGTGTATAACCTGCTCTACCTGGCGCAATGTGTATAACGTGCTCTACCTGGCGCAATGTGTATAACGTGCTCTACCTGGCGCAATGTGTATAACGTGCTCTACCTGCTGCAATGTGTATAACGTGCTCTACCTGCTGCAATGTGTATAACGTGCTCTACCTGCTGCAATGTGTATAACGTGCTCTACCTGCTGCAATGTGTATAACGTGCTCTACCTGCTGCAATGTGTATAACGTGCTCTACCTGCTGCAATGTGTATAACGTGCTCTACCTGCTGGAATGTGTATAACGTGCTCTACCTGCTGCAATGTGTATAACGTTCTCTACCTGCTGCAATGTGTATAACGCGCTCTACCTGCTGCAATGTGTATAACGTGTTCTACCTGCTGCAATGTGTAGAACGTGCTCTACCTGCTGCAATGTGTATAACGTGCTCTACCTGGCGCAATGTGTATAACGTGCTCTACCTGCTGCAATGTGTATAACGTGCTCTACCTGCTGCAATGTGTATAACACGCTCTGCCTGCTGCAATATGTATAACGTGCTCTACCTGGTGCAATGTGTATAACGTGCTCTACCTGCTGCAATGTGTATAACGCGCTCTACCTGCTGCAATGTGTATAACGTGCTCTACCTGCTGCAATGTGTATAACGTGCTCCACCTGCTGCAATGTGTATAACGTGCTCTACCTGCTGCAATGTGTGTAACGTGCTCTACCTGCTGCAATGTGTATAACACGCTCTGCCTGCTGCAATATGTATAACGTGCTCTACCTGGTGCAATGTGTATAACGTGCTCTACCTGCTGCAATGTGTATTACGCGCTCTACCTGGTGCAATGTGTGTAACGTGCTCTACCTGCTGCAATGTGTATAACCTGCTCTACCTGCTGCAATGTGTATAACGTGCTCTACCTGCTGCAATGTGTATAACGTGCTGTACCTGGTGCAATGTGTATAACGTGCTCTACCTGGAGCAAAGTGTGTAACGTGCTCTACCTGCTGCAATGTGTATAACGTGCTCTACCTGCTGCAATGTGTATAACGTGCTCTACCTGCTGCAATGTGTATAACGTGCTCTACCTGCTGCAATGTGTATAACGTGCTCTACCTGCTGCAATGTGTATAACGTGCTCTACCTGGTGCAATGTGTATAACATGCTCTACCTGCTGCAGTGTGTATAACGTGCTCTACCTGCTGCAATGTGTATAACGTGCTCTACCTGCTGCAATGTGTATAACGTGTATACTGTGTGGAATAATGTGAATTGGTACTATTATGTGACCACGCCCCTTCCCCACGAAGCTACGCCCCTAAAAAATTCCAGCGCGCCTTCGCCGCGCACTGCCGCAGTTTTCAGTATTGGTGCAGGAGAACCGATTCTCTTTCTGCCACAAGGTCACCAAAATGTCTAATTACATCTAAAGTGCGGGGTGTCCTGTATGCTACACAGCCCAGCAGCATAGTCACCCCATCCTCCCCCTTGGACCCCTTTTATAGTATCCAAATCAAGTTTGTGTTTTTAGATTTGAATCATTAATAAGACTAATTAAAACCTTCATTCCGATGGGACCCAGAAAAGGACAGGTAGGACCCCAATTTTTAAAAGTGAGGGGTCCCTGGGACCCACTTTTTTTTGGTCTCAGCGCGATCACTGCTGTATATATGCATGAGCCCCCGCCATTATTTTTACACAGAACGCGGGACAGAATCCCGCCGCTGAGGGGGGCGGGGCTTCTTCCTCAGCACTCATCAGCGCCATTTTCTCTCCACAACTCCGCTGAGAGGACGCTCCCCAGGCTCTCCCCTGCAGAATCACGGTAGAAAGAGGGTAAAAAGAGAGGGGGGGGGCACATAAATTTGGCGCAAAAACAATTATACAGCAGCTACTGGGTTAACACCAATTTACTGTGTGACTCCTGGGTATTTTAGCGCTGGGGTGTGAGCTGGCATACTCTCTCTCTGTCTCTCCAAAGGGCCTTATGGGGAAACTGTCTTCAAAAAGAGCATCCCCTGTGTGTGTGGTGTGTCGGTACGTTTGTGTCGGTATGTTTGATGAGGAAGGCAATGTGGAAACAGAGCGGGTACAAATGAATGTGGGGTCGCAGCCGACGGTGCCGACACCCGATTGGATGGATATGTGGAAGGTTTTAAATGATAATGTTAATTCTTTGCATAAAAGGTTGGATAAAGCTGAAGCCTTGGGACAGTCAGGGTCTCAACCCATGCCTGATCCTATGTCGCAGAGGCCGTCAGGGTCTCAGAAGCGCCCGCTATCCCAAATTGTTGACACAGATATCGACACGGATTCTGACTCCAGTGTCGATGGCGATGATGCAAAGTTGCAGCCTAAAATGGCTAAAGCCATCCGTTATATGATTATAGCAATGAAGGATGTATTGCACATATCAGAGGAAAACCCAGTCCCTGACAAGAGGGTTCATATGTATGGGGAAAAAAGGCAGGTGGTGACCTTTCCCCCTTCACATGAGCTAAATGAGTTATGTGAAAAGGCTTGGGAATCTCCAGATAGGAAACTGCAGATTTCCAGACGGATGCTTATGGCGTATCCTTTCCCGCCAACGGACAGGTTACGCTGGGAATCCTCCCCTAGGGTGGACAAAGCTCTAACACGCTTATCCAAGTGGGTAGCCCTGCCGTCACAGGATACGGCCACCCTAAAAGATGCTGCAGATAGAAAACAAGAGGGTACCCTGAAGTCCATTTATACACATTCAGGTACCTTACTAAGGCCGGCAATTGCGTCGGCCTGTGTGTGTAGTGCTGTAGCAGCATGGACGGATACCTTATCTGAGGAACTTGATACCTTGGATAAGGATACTATATTAATGACCCTGGGGCATATAAAAGACGCTGTCCTATATATGAGAGATGCCCAAAGAGACATTAGCCTTCTGGGCTCTAGAATAAATGCTATGTCGATTTCTGCCAGAAGGGTCCTGTGGACTCGGCAATGGACAGGCGATACCGACTCAAAAAGGCACATGGAGGTTTTACCTTACAAGGGTAAGGAATTGTTTGGGGACGGTCTCTCAGACCTGGTCTCCACAGCTACGGCTGGAAAGTCGAATTTTTTACCATATATTCCCTCACAACCTAAGACAGCACCGTATTACCAAATGCAGTCCTTTCGATCACAAAGAGGCAAGAAAGTCCGAGGTGCGTCCTTTCTTGCCAGAGGAAGGGGTAGAGGAAAGAAGCTGCACAACACAGCTAGTTCCCAGGAACAGAAGTCCTCCCCGGCTTCCACTAAATCCACCGCATGATGCTGGGCTCCACAGGCCATGCCAGGGGGGGGGGGGGTGGCGTCTTCGAAATTTCAGCCACAAGTGGGTTCACTCACAGGTGGATCCCTGGGCTATAGAGATTGTGTCTCAGGGATACAAGCTGGAATTCGAAGTGATGCCCCCTCACCGTTACCTAAAATCGTCCCTGCCGGCTTCCCCCATAGAGAGGGAAATAGTGCTAGCAGCAATTCACAAATTATATCTCCAGCAGGTGGTGGTGAAGGTTCCCCTCCTTCAACAGGGAAAGGGTTGCTATTCGACATTGTTTGTGGTACCGAAACCGGGCGGTTCGGTCAGACCCATATTGAATTTAAAATCCCTGAACATATACCTGAAAAGGTTCAAGTTCAAGATGGAATCGCTCACAGCGGTCATCGCAAGCCTGGAGGAGGGGGGTTTTATGGTGTCTCTGGACATAAAGGATGCTTACCTTCATGTCCCCATGTATCCACCTCATCAGGAGTACCTCAGATTTGTGGTACAGGATTGTCATTACCAATTCCAGACGTTGCCGTTTGGTCTGTCCACGGCACCGAGAGTATTTACCAAGGTGATGGCAGAGATGACGGTGCTCCTGCGAAAGCAGGGAGTCACAATTATCCCATACTTGGACGATCTCCTCATAAAGGCGAGGTCCAGAGAGCAGTTTCTGATCAGTGTGGCACGCTCTCGGGAAGTGTTACAACAGCACGGCTGGATTCTGAATATTCCAAAGTCGCAGCTGATTCCTACGATGCGTCTGCCCTTCCTGGGCATGATTCTGGACACAGACCAGAAGAAGGTTTTTCTCCCGACGGAGAAGGCTCAGGAACTCATGACACTGGTCAGAGACCTCTTAAAGCCAAAACAGGTGTCGGTGCATCACTGCACTCGAGTCCTGGGAAAGATGGTGGCGTCATACGAGGCCATTCCCTTCGGCAGGTTCCATGCGAGGACCTTTCAATGGGATCTGTTGGACAAGTGGTCCGGATCGCATCTACAGATGCATCGGCTGAGCACCCTATTCCCCAGGGCCAGGGTGTCTCTTCTATGGTGGCTGCAGAGTGCTCACCTTCTCGAGCGCCGCAGGTTCGGCATTCAGGACTGGGTCCTGGTGACCACGAATGCAAGCCTCCGAGGGTGGGGGGCAGTCACTCAGGGAAGAAATTTCCAAGGGCTGTGGTCAAGTCAGGAGACTTGCCTTCACATCAATATCCTGGAGCTAAGGGCCATATACAACGCCCTAAGACAAGCAGAGGTCCTGCTTTGCAACAAGTCGGTGCTGATTCAATCAGACAACATCACCGCAGTGGCTCATGTAAACCGCCAAGGCGGCACAAGGAGCAGGGTGGCGATGGCGGAAGCCACCAGAATTCTTCGATGGGCGGAGAATCACGTACGAGCACTGTCAGCAGTGTTCATTCCGGGAGTGGACAACTGGGAAGCAGACTTCCTCAGCAGGCACGACCTCCACCCGGGAGATTGGGGACTTCATCAAGAAGTCTTCGCGCAGATTGCAGGTCGGTGGGAACTGCCACAGGTGGACATGATGGCATCCCGCCTCAACAAAAAGCTACAGAGGTATTGCGCCAGGTCAAGAGACCCTCAGGCGATAGCTGTAGACGCACTGGTGACACCGTGGGTGTTCCAGTCAGTTATGTGTTTTCTCCTCTTCCTCTCATACCCAAGGTGCTGAGGATCATAAGAAAAAGAGGAGTGAGAACAATACTCGTTCCGGATTGGCCAAGAAGGTCTTGGTATCCAGAGCTGCAAGAAATGCTCACAGAGGACCCATGGCCTCTGCCTCTAGGGCAGGATCTGTTGCAGCAGGGGCCCTGTCTGTTCCAAGACTTACCGCAGCTGCGTTTGACGGCATGGCGGTTGAACGCCGGATCCTAGCAGAAAAAGGGATCCCGGATAAGGTTATCCCTATGTTGATAAAAGCTAGGAAGGACGTGACGGCTAAACATTAACACCGTATATGGCGGAAATATGTTGCTTGGTGTGAGGCCAGGAATGCTCCTACAGAGGAATTCCAACTGGGCCGTTTCCTTCACTTCCTACAGGCAGAAGTGACCTTGGGCCTAAAATTTGGGTCCATTAAGGTCCAGATTTCGGCCCTATCCATTTTATTTCAAAAAGAACTGGATTCTTCTCCTGAAGTTCAGACTTTTGTAAAGGGAGTGCTGCATATTCAGCCCCCGTTTCTGCCTCCAGTGGCACCTTGGGATCTCAACGTGGTGTTGAGTTTCCTGAAATCACACTGGTTTGAGCCACTTAAAACCGTGGAGTTAAAATATCTCACGTGGAAGGTGGTCATGCTGTTAGCCTTGGCTTCAGCTAGGCGTGTGTCAGCTAGGCGTGTGTCAGAATTGGTTTTCCATATGGACAGGGCAGAATTGCGGACTCGTCCGCAATTTCTGCCAAAAGTGGTGTCATCTTTCCATATGAACCAACCTATTGTGGTGCCGGTGGCTACTCGTGACTTGGAGGATTCCGAGTTACTGGATGTAGTCAGGGCTTTGAAGGTTTATGTAGCCAGAACGGCTAGAGTCAGGAAAACTGAGTCGCTGTTTATCCTGTATGTATCCAACAAGCTGGGTGCTCCTGCTTCAAAGCAAACTATTGCTCGCTGGATCTGTAACACGATTCTGCGGCGGAATTGCCGCTACCAAAATCAGTGAAAGCCCATTCCACAATGAAGGTGGGCTCTTCTTGGGCGGCTGCCCGAGGGGTCTCGGCATTACAGCTTTGCCGAGCAGCTACTTGGTCGGGTTCAAACACTTTTGCAAAGTTCTACAAGTTTGATACCCTGGCTGAGGAGGACCTTGTGTTTGCTCAGTCGGTGCTGCAGAGTCATCTGCACTCTCCCGTCCGTTTGGGAGCTTTGGTATAATCCCCATGGTCCTTACGGAGTCCCCAGCATCCACTAGAACGTTAGAGAAAATAAGATTTTACTTACCTGTAAATCTATTTCTCGTAGTCTGTAGTGGATGCTGGGCGCCCGTCCCAAGTGCGAACTTCTTATGCAATACTTGTATATAGTTATTGCTTCAATAAGGGTTTTGTTATGGTTGCATGAGGGTTATCTGATGCTCTGTTGTTGTTCATGCTGTTAACTGGGTATGTTTATCACGAGTTATACGGTGTGATTGGTGTGGCTGGTATGAGTCTTACCCTGGATTCCAAAATCCTTTCCTTGTACTGTCAGCTCTTCCTGGCACAGTTTCCTTAACTGAGGTCTGGAGGAGGGACATAGAGAGAGGAGCCAGTGCACACCAGTATCCTAATTCTTTCTTAAAGTGCCCTGTCTCCTGCAGAGCCCGTCTATTCCCCATGGTCCTTACGGAGTCCCCAGTATCCACTACGGACTACGAGAAATAGATTTACCGGTAAGTAAAATCTTATTTTCCGCTTCTTCCTCGGTTGCTAAAGCGGATCAAACGAGAGTCCACGACCGTCATACTAGTGGCATTTCATTGGCCACGGAGAGTGTGGTTCTCGGATCTCCATGGTCTACTTGCAGATGATCCCTGGCTGATTCCGCTACGTCCAGACCTACTACAGCAGGGGTCGTTCCTTTACTCCGATTTAGCGTGGCTGCGTTTTACAGGGTGGCTGTTGAGACTACTTTCAAGATGAGAGGGCATTCCACAGTTGGTTATACCAACCATGTTACGTGCTAGGAAGCCAGTTTCAGCAGCTCATTATCACAGGATTTGGCAAGCTTATATAGGTTGGTGTGAAGCTAGGATGTTTCCGACATCTTCTTTCAAGTTATCCCGTCTTTTGCTCTTTTTACAGACGGGGTTAGATGGAGGACTACGTTTAGCGACACTAACGGTGCAGGTCTCTGTCTTGTCAGTTTTCTTTCAAAGGAGTTTGGCTCTTTTGCCAATAGTTCATAATTTCCTGCAAGGTGTTCAACCTCCATTCATTCCACCTACAGCTCCATGGGACTTGAATCTAGTTTTGCATGTTTTTGCAGTCAAGTTTTGAACCCTTGCAACACGTGGATGTTAAGTTTATAACTAGGAAAAATGTGTTTCTCCTAACCTTAGCTTCGGCAAGGCATGTTGCACAATTAGGTGCCTTGTCATGCAAGCCACCGTATCTGGTATTTCATACTGACAGAGCGGAACTTTGGACAAATCCCACTTTTCTACCACAGGTAGTATCTTCTCTCACATCAGTCAACCAATCACAGTTCCTGTTTTTCAGAAGATTCAGGTACTCCGGCTACTTTGGACGTGGTACGCACACTCCGCGTTTATGTAGCCCGAACATCAACAGTACGTATAACGGATACTTTTGTTCTCTATTATGCAGTCAAGATAGGTTGGCCAGCTTCCAAACAGACCTTGGCCAGATAGATTAACCTGACCATTCGTCCGGTGTACTTTCATGCTAGTCTAACACCGACTGCATCTGTTTCAGCACATTCCATGCGTTCTGTGGGAACGTCGTGGGCAGCAGGTTGTGGAGCTTCTATGACGCAACCTTGCCGTGCAGTTACATGGCCATCAGTGCAGACGTTTGTGCGCTTTTACAAGTTTGATAATTCTGCGGCATCAGCTTCTAGCTTTGACCATCTAGTGTTACAGGTGAAAGACAGCTCTCCCGCCCAAGGGGGAAACTTTGGTACGTCCCAAGAGTACTCCAGTGACCCCTAATGGATGAAAAAAATAAGATTTTGGTACTTAACAGATAAATCCTTTTCTTTACATCCACAGGGGGCACTGGACACCCACCCAGAGCAGTTTCTCCTGGCTGGTGGTAAGTTCAATAGTTCTTATGGTAACACATTTTCACCGACTTGATCAAATGCTAAGGTGATTGTTATCTATTGTCGTGTCAACTTTCTAGTTGTCTGTTATGTTATGTGTCCACTTTCTAGTTGTCCGTTATGTTATATGTAATTCTCCATTGTTCATCCTCTCTTTCACTCCTATTTGGATCAGCAAAAAAACACTAAGGCATCTTGGGAGTATGGAAGGGGAAGGAATGTTACACATTCAAATTTTTAAATGTGCCTATCCCTGCTATCGCACCGTCCATATCCCAAGAGTACTCAAGTGCCCCCTGTGGATTCAAAGAAAAGGATTTATCTGGTAAGTACATGACTGTGGAGGTGAGGGGATCTGGGCGTATTTACAGTTATATTGCTGTCTCCCCATTTCACAGAGTTGTGAAGAAGACATCTGGTGAGCATGAGACACCCAGCAGCCATCCTCGTGTGTCAGGAGGACTGAGCAGGTCTCAGAGCCCCATCACGGTGCCTCCACCTCACTCACTGATACATGAGAGACACAGTGACCAGAAGTTCTAGGAACTCACCAACAAGATTATTCATCTGCTGACTGGAGAGGTGACTGCTGGGAATGGGACATTATACGGTAACACCAGGGGATGTGTCTGGGCGATGACTGGAGAGTTGATTGCTGGGAATGGGACATTATACAGTAACACCAGGGGATGTGTCTGGGTGATGACTGGGGAGGTGACTGCTGGGAATGGGGCATTATACAGTAACACCAGGGAATGTATCTGTGTGATGACTGAAGAGGTGACTGCTGGTAATGAGACATTATACAGTAACACCAGTGGACGTGCCTGGGTGATGACTGGAGAGTTGACTGCCGGGAATGGGACATTACACAGTAACACCAGGGGATGTCTGGGTGATGACTGGAGAGGTGACTGCTGGGAATGTAAAATTATACAGTAACACCAGGGGACGTGTCTGGGTGATGACTGGAGAGGTGATTGCTGGGAATGAGACATTATACAGTAACACCAGGGGATGTGTCTGGGTGATGACTGGAGAGTTGACTGCCGGGAATGGGACATTACACAGTAACACCAGGGGACGTGTCTGGGTGATGACTGGAGAGGTGATTGCTGGGAATGGGACATTATACAGTAACACCAGGGGATGTGTCTGTGTGATGACTGGAGAGGTGACTGCTGGGAATGAGACATTATACAGTAACACCAGGGGACGTGTCTGGGTGATGACTGGAGAGGTGACTGCTGGGAATGAGACATTATACAGTAACACCAGGGGACGTGTCTGGGTGATGACTGGAGAGGTGACTGCTGGGAATGAGACATTACACAGTAACACCAGGGGACGTGTCTGGGTGATGACTGGAGAGTTGACTGCCGGGAATGGAACATTATACAGTAACACCAGGGGTCATGTCTGGGTGATGACTGCAGGGAATGGGATATTATACAGTAACACCAGGGGATGTGTCTGGGTGAGGACTGGAGAGGTGACTGCTGTGAATGGAACATTATACAGTAACACCAGGGGATGTGTCTGGGTGATGACTGGAGAGGTGGCTGCTTGGAATGGGGCATTAATACAGTAACACCAGCGGATGTGTCTGGGTGATGGCTTTAAAGGTAACTGCTGGGAATGGGACATTATACAGTAACACCAGGGGACGTGTCTGGGTGATGACTGGTGAGGTGACTGCCGGCAATGGGACATTATACAGTAACACCAGGGGACGTGTCCGGGTAATAACTGGAGAGGTGACTGCTGGGAATGGGACATTATACAGTGACACTGGGGTATGTGTCTGGGTGATGATTGAAGAGGTCACTGCTAGGAATAGGGCATTATACAGTAACACCAGGGGATGTGTCTGTGTGATGACTGGAGAGGTGACTGCTGGGAATGAGACATTATACAGTACCACCAGGGGACGTGTCTGGGTGATGACTGGAGAGTTGACTGCCGGGAATGGGACATTACACAGTAACACCAGGGGATGTGTCTGGGTGATGACTGGAGAGGTGACTGCTGGGAATGGGACATTATACAGTAACACTAGGGGACGTGTCTGGGTGATGTCTGGAGAGGTGACTGCCGGCAATGGGACATTATACATTAACACCAGGGGACGTGTCCGGGTAATGACTGGAGAGGTGTCTGCTGGGAATGGGGCATTATACAGGGACACTGGGGTATGTGTCTGGGTGATGACTGGAGAGGTGACTGCTGGGAATGGTTCATTATACAGTAACACCAGGGGATGTGTCTGGGTGATGACTGGAGAGGTGACTGCTGTGAATGGAACATTATACAGTAACACCAGGGGATGTGTCTGGGTGATGACTGGACAGTTGACTGCCGGGAATGGGACATTACACAGTAACACCAGGGGATGTCTGGGTGATGACTGGAGAGGTGACTGCTGGGAATGGGACATTATACAGTAACACCAGGGGACGTGTCTGGGTGATGACTGGTGAGGTGACTGCCGGCAATGGGACATTATACAGTAACACCATGGGACGTGTCCGGGTAATAACTGGAGAGGTGACTGCTGGGAATGGGGCATTATACAGTGACACTGGGGTATGTGTCTGGGTGATGACTGGAGAGGTTACTGCTGGGAATGGAACATTATACAGTAACACCAGGGGATGTGTCTGTGTGATGACTGGAGAGGTGACTGCTGGGAATGGGACATACAGTACCACCAGGGGTCGTGTCTAGGCGATGACTGGAGAGGTGACTGCTGGGAATGGGACATTATACAGTAACACCAGTGGTCATGTCTGGGTGATGACTGCAGGGAATGGGCTATTATACAGTAACACCAGGGGATGTGTCTGGGTGAGGACTGTATCACTGTGTGTGTTGGGTGTCTATAAGGTGTCAGGATGTCACTGTCTATGTCTCCATGCAGGAGGGGGAGTATATAGAGGAACACAGGGGTCTGTACAAGAACGTCATGATGGAGAATCACCGGCCCCTCACATCACTGGGTAAGAGGAGACTGTCATGTATTGTACAGGGGAGAGCAGGTATGGGGGCCCCTATATACCCACATCACCTGATAATCACATATATACACTGTACTCAGTCACTGTGTGTCTCCTACAGATGGGCCCAGTAACAGAGATACCCCAGAAAGATGTCCCTGTCCTCTGTATTCCCAGAACTGTACAGAGGAGAATCACAGGACCCCACAGGAGGATCAGGTAGGTGGGATTTAGGGTCTCCCCAATATACCAAAGTGACTGTCACTATATGATCTGTAGAGAAGCTGTGTGTATTATACACTGATATTATACTGTTTCACCTCAGTTTAATCTGACTGTATTGAAATATCATTATAGTGTTTTTTTTTTTTTTTTTAGGTAGAACGTCTGTCTAATATTAAAACAGAAGATATAGAAGGAGAAGAAGAGACGTATGTGACTGATATAAAGGCAGAAGATACAGAGGGAGAAGAAGAGATGTATGTGACTGATATAAAGGCAGAAGATATAGAGGGAGAAGAGACGTATGTGAGTGATATAAAGGCAGAAGATATAGAGGGAGAAGAGACGTATGTGAGTGATATAAAGGCAGAAGATATAGAGGGAGGAGAAGAGATGTATGTGACTGATATACAGGCAGAAAATAAAGAGGGAGAAGAAGAGACGTATGTGACTGATATAAAGGCAGAAGATATAGAGGGAGAAGAAGAGACGTATGTGACTGGTATAAAGGCAGAAGATACAGAGAGAGAAGAAGAGACGTATGTGACTGATATAAAGGCAGAAGATATAGAGGGAGAAGAAGAGACGTATGTGACTGATATGAAGGCAGAAGATACAGAGGGAGAAGAAGAGACGTATGTGAGGGGCGATCAGCAGTGTAAGGAGGAGGAGATCCCTACAGATATCAGCACAGGTCAGTAATAAACACTTATTACAGAACAGAGTCACATAGTGACATATTCTCCTTGCTCAGTCACTACAGCAATCTCTTATACTACAGCCTCTGTTAGTACAAACTAATGAGGAATATGTATTTTCCCCGTTGGGGAGTCAGGAGACATCAGCCCCTATTATACTCCTGCTCTTCTCCTTACATCATGTCACTGTGTGTTTTACCAGCCCAGACGTCTGACCAGTCCCAACTCCACACTCTAAGGGCAACAGTATCTTAGACGAGTCAGTCATGCTTTGCCTGAACACCCAAACATTCTAGAAAGGTATTATGAAACGTAACAGTGGGAAGAATGTCAGGCCATATACTATATAGCAATTAAATAGCAAAGGAAATAAAGCAAAAAATATACTGTATGCTTTATACCCATAATAAGAACAAATAAATCTGGCCCAAAAATAGATCCATGCCCAGTAACTTAGTCCCAGTTGGCACATGTTACAGTAGGAAACAAACTCTGAGTGTCTGTAACAGTCTTACTCCTTTAGCATATTACTTCGAGACGGAAGACAACTCCTCCGGGATTGGTTTAGGTAAAGTGTCATGAAAGACTGTCTACAGGAATATCCCACTTTTTCAGAATAGCAGGGCCATCCTCGGGTGAAGGTATCACTGTGAAGGCGCCATTTCGCATCACAATAATCTTAGTAGGAAAGCCTCATTTGTATTGCACATTTCCTTGGGTGGAATAGACGCCTTTTGGCCAGCGTCACATGAGAAATATCCAGAAATAGCTGCAGATTATCCAGGCACTCAGCTGTGGATGAAGAAGACAAAATGACTTGTAGAATGCATTCTTTAATATGAAAAAAGTTGACCCTGAGCAGAGTGTCCCTCGGTGCTTGGATAGGGGCCTGTTTGGACTTTGGGAGTCTATGGATCCTATCAATAAGAAGGTCCATGGCAGAAGCCTTTGGTGGAAGGTTCTGAAAAGAGGACCATGGCATAATCATAAAGCTCAGCATTTGTAACAGAATTCGGAATGCCCATTATTCTGATATTATTTCTCTGAGACCTGTCTTCTAAATCAATGACTTTATCACGAATAGAGACCGGGTCTTCCTGAAGGGTGTCATGAGCTGAAATCAGATCTTTGTGAGACGCAACAATCTCTTTCATCTTAGTCTGTACGAGTGCCAATCTCACTGATACTGGACCTCAAAGCTTGAATATTAGAGTTAAGTTGTGAGGTTATTTCAGTCCTTAAGTGTAGATAACATAGAATGTATAGAGCGTAGAGTAATAGGATCATCTAGGATGTCTTAAGATGTCTTCAGCCATTACAGCTGGGCTGTGCGCCTGACAAGAAGAAGCAGATGATGTTGTAGCGGTCTCAGATGGACCACCTGAATTTGAGATACCAAAGAGGGGTGGTATTCATGTGACCGCCGGTCAGCTGACCGACAGTCACATAACCTCCTCCACGAGCCCGACGGCTCACTTTCCCGATGGTCGGCATATCTACCAACAGGGACTATTTCCACTCGTGGGTGTACACGACAACCAGAGAGTGGAAATAGAACCTGTGGCGACCGCAGCTTGGCGAGCGCAGCGAGCCCGCAAGGGGCTTGCTACACTCGCCCCTCCCCGCCGGGATCCCGGCGTCGGTATGCTGCCGGGATCCCGGCGTCGCCAGGAGAATGCCGGTCAGCCATACTACACCCCCAAAGAGATGGACAGGTGGGGCCGATTTGGTATCTTTTAACCTTTCTTGGAGGTATGGAAAGCCGGCTACAAAGAGACAGACCTCTCAGAGATAGGAAAATACTAACGATCTATAAATAAAAGGAGCAGTAGTACGCTGTCAGGAGGTTACATCAAGATGACTCTGTTCACAATGACATTCTTGGGGAGACGGGGGGGGGGGGGGGGTTTGAGACAAAATTTCAAGTAAACCTGATGTAATGCAACTCAAATAACACAGTAATGAGTGAGAAATTCCACTAGAGGTCAGCGTGATCACAGACGTGAAGTACTCAGCACAGCGAGACACAAATGGCAAAATATATTCAGTGGATAAATCCACAAAATAATATACTGTGAGGTTGTAATCAGAGTGTAATGAGCTGTACTCAGACGATACTTGATACTGGGCTCTGCATGTAGACTGAGAGGAAGTAGATTATAGTGGTACCATATAAATAGAAGGTAGTTTCACCTCCAGGCAAATGCTTCAATTTAGTGCAGTGACCCCAATCCAGCCATCAGGACACTTATTTAGTAGCTTATATCAATTTTACACCTTATTGAAGGCAAAGCATGTGATGGCCGAGTACCAGGATTCAAAATGGCAGCCACCTCACTTTCCAATATCATTGCCGGGCTCGGTGACTGTGGGCAGCCCGTTCTGTCTCCAGCAATAGTGGGAGCTGCGCACCCATGTGAGTGGGAGAGCATTTGCCCCCACCTAAGGAAAAATTGCCTCCAAGTCAGGTGTTTGGAGCGTGCAGGAAAGACTGGGCGCACTTATCCCCAAAATTCAGCCAGTGGCTTCAGCGGCGTCACTAGGCTGCGACAGTGAACAGTGCTCGGAGTGAGCAGAGCGAGCGGCTTTAGGGCAGGAGGAGTGGGGGACTTAATAAATTGGGTCTTGGTTCCAGCAGCGGCTGAGAGCTATTAGGTAGATAAGAAGCCACTTAGTGAGGAGAGCTCCAGAAAGTACGTCTGGATGGACTCAGGCCACGCCGCTCTTATTTATTATTTTATATACTAACAGGGGTGACAGGTGTGGTACATCTCTGCAAAGGCAGATCCAATCTCTTTCTCATCAGACTCTGCTGTCTTCCCTGCACTCTCACTCAGATGTTCATTGCTGTCAGTAGCACACGTATGAGAAGCAGAAGTATGGCGGCAGCTGTATAGATTCTGATATGTAATTCTCTGTATCATACCGTACACACATCTTCCTTATTACTATTGAGGGTATAGATGTAAGACACTGATGATGAGGGTGTAACAGTGGATTATAACCTAGCAGATGATGATGATTACAGGATATCATATGGTGTATTGCATGTAAAGTACCTTGTTCCACACCTACTCTGCTGTAGCAATATACCTTATATAAGGGTGAGTAACACATGTACAGGCTTACCAGCGTATAAGCACACACATAAGGGAATTCTACCTTACCAATGCTTCCAGGAGTAACGTTAGGAGACATTTCTCTGATCCATCAGCTCATACGACTGATGTTATTGTTCAGCTAGAATCTCCAATTCATACGATATGTTCCCCATCCATTGTTTTACATTGGTGCTGACATAGGACTTGGCGAGTGACTACATCTCCATTTATACTTCATGGTTAGTTACCAGTACAAGAGAGAGATATATCTAAGTCTTATTATAATATTACATTTGTTATTGTGAGTGTTCTCAGGAGGGAGGACACAATGATACTCTGAGACACAATATGATAAAGCCTTCATTAAAAGTTATGTTTTATTATATACACACATTTACAATTAAGTGTCCCAGAGAGTCGTCTTCTCCGCTTGTTTACAAGATTAATATTGTTACAGAAAATGTCACATTTCCATAATGTATTTTATTTCCAGCAGATGGACACACAAGCAGGAATATCACAGAAGGACATCTAATGTTATCCCCGATTGTGACATAAAAGATAATGACAGTAGACCGGATTCTCCAGGAGATAATCCCATTACCCCAATTATACATCCAGCTCTATCAGCTGGTCCCTCTGATCCTGGGAAATATTCTCCTGATCACTCTGATATTGGTGCATCTGTTACAGCTCTGACAGTAGATACAGTGTTTCCCTGTTCTGTAGATGCCAAATGTTTTACACAGAACACAAAGCTTATCACCCATCAGGCAGCTAAGGCAGGTGAGAGGCCATTTCCATGTTCTGAGTGTGGGAAATGTTTTACATTGAAAGCAAATCTTGTTACACATCAGAGAAGTCACACAGGTGAGAGGCCATTTTCTTGCTCTGAGTGTGGGAAATGTTTTACACAGAAATCATATTTTATTACACATCAGAGAAGTCACACAGGTGAGAAGCCATTTTCTTGCTCTGAGTGCGGGAAATGTTTTATCCAGAAATCATATCTTATTACACATCAGAGAAGTCACACAGGTGAGAAGCCATTTTCTTGCTCTGAGTGCGGGAAATGTTTTATCCAGAAATCACAACTTGTTACACATCAGCGAAGTCACACAGGTGAGAATCCATTTCCATGTTCTGAGTGTGGGAAATGTTTTGCATGCAAATCAGTTCTTGTTATACACCAGAGATGTCACACAGGTGTGAAGCCATTTTCTTGCTCTGAGTGTGGGAAATATTTTGCACAGAAATCACAACTTGTTACACATCAGCGAAGTCACACAGGTGAGAAGCCATTTCCATGTTCAGAGTGTGGGAAATGTTTTGAACGGAAATCACAACTTGTTGCACATCAGCAAAGTCACAGAGGTGAGAATCCATTTCCTTGCTCTGAGTGCGGGAAATGTTTTACCTCGAAAACACAACTTGTTATACATCAGCGAAGTCACACAGGTGAGAAGCCATTTCCATGTTCTGAGTGTGGAAAATGTTTTGCACGCAAATCAGATCTTGTTAGACATAACAAAAGTCACACAGGTGAGAAGCCGTTTTCTTGCTCTGAGTGCGGGAAATGTTTTATCCGGAAATCACATCTTGTTATACATCAGCGAAGTCACACAGGTGAGAGGCCATTTCCATGTTCTGAGAAATAAATCAGCTCTTGTTGGACACAATAGACATCATTCCGGTGAGGAACCATTTTAATCTTCTGGAGTATACTTATCATGGCCATGCGTTGTTCTTCAGGGTTCTTATCCTATCTCATATGCTTTTTGCAATATACATGTTACCACTGAGTGAAATAATCAGATGTCATGCCCTCATCTACCACTGCTATACAGATGACCTGTCTTTTGCTTCAGATACTGAGAAACCAGTCCCAATCCTATAACTATGCGAAGAACCTCGCTAAAAATGCAAAATTTTATTGCAATGATTATTATTAATAAATTGGTAATGTTTGAATTGTGCACCTGCAACCTTTTTCTTTGTATGAGGAACCGTTTTAGTCTTCTGGAGTATACTACTTGCCATGTAATGTTCTTCGAGGTTCTTATCCTATCTCCTATGCTTTGTGCAATATACATGTTACCACTGGGTGAAATAATCAGATGTCATGCCCTCATCTACCACTGCTATGCAGATGACCTGTCTTTTGCTCCAGATACTGAGTAACCAGTCCCAATCCTAAATGGTTGTCTAGCTGAGCTTCAGGTGTGGGTGATGCCAGTTGGCTGTGATTCAGTCCTGGCGAAACAAGTCCTTATGATAGAAGCTCACCAACAAAGCGCAGGGCTACAGCTCAGCTTTGCAAACCAACCAGACTTCCACTTGTGGGTTCAGAGTTACAAAATGCTGATCATGTACCGAATCTTGGTGTCCTGGATGGTGGAGTGACACTTGACATCAGGTATTAGCCACAATCAGATCCTCATCTGAGAAACATAGCCAGACTCCTGCACTTCTTTCCCTCAGAAGATCTACCTACAGTCATACATGCACTTGTATAATCACACATAGACTACTGCAATGTCCTCTACCTGGGTCTCCCAGCAAAAGAATTGCACCGCTTGTAGCTTGTACAGAATGCAGCAGCCAGACTGTTACTTAACCAGCCCGTCCCTGCCACATAACACCCATTCTCTACTCCCTTCACCGGCTGCCTGTAAGATGGTGACTCTGGGCCTAATTCAGGTTGGGTTGCAGTGTGCGATCCAAATGGAAGTATTGAGAAAAAGTTGCGGGCGCATCCACTGCGCCCGTCCTGCGCATGTGTCTGCATTCTCTGCGGGGGGGGGCGCAGAAAATGCGATTGCTCCGTGTTAATCAGGCAGAGACGGTCATGGGGTGGGGGGCAATGCTCCGTTTCCAGGGAGAAAATAGAGCATTGCAAGTGCGGTGTGGAGCGAACGGGATGCGGACAAACGGGGGACAAGCTAAGCTGTGAAGATGAAACAGAAATTGTGAAGCAATCGCAATTTCTCTTACGTCCTAGAGGATGCTGGGGTCCATTTCAGTATCATGGGGTATAGATGGTTCCGCAGGAGCCTTCGGCACTTTAAGAATTTTTAGCTGTGTGAAATGGCTCCTCCCTCTATGCCCCTCGTCCAGACCTCAGTTTAGAAAATGTGCCCGGTAGACTGGATGCACACCAGTGGAACTCTACAGAGCTTTGCTGGAAAAATACTTTGTTAGGTTTATTATTGTACAGGGAAGCTGCTGGCAACAGCTTCCCTGCTTCGTGGGACTTAGGGGGGGAAGTAGGAATAACTTCTCATTTAGTTCAATGGTTCTGCTTCCGCTGACAGGACACCATTAGCTCCTGAAGGGTACTGAACACAGCCCAAGCCTGGCTGCTGCTCACTCCCACAGCACTGCCGCCACCCCCTAACAGAGCCAGAAGTCAGAAGGCTGGTGAGTATTTACCGGAGACCTGCCGAGAGGGGTCCTCCGGTCATCATGGCGGCATAAAGGTACCAGCGCAGCATGGGACGCTGCGCACAAACATGTCTCAGCACAGTGTGCAGAGCGCGCAGGGTGGCGCGCTCTGGGGAACATGGTAAAATCCTTACTCTCACTGGCATAACAGTACATACATGTGTGCCACTGATGTACATACCCCTGCCTGTATAAATATTGTATTACTGAGGTAGACTCGCGCCATTACAGGGGGGTGGGGCTTCTCCTCAGACTTGCCAGTAACACTCATTGGGCGCCATTTTCTCCTGCAGAGATGCCGGAGTGCTGATCCTGAACGCTGCTTCTCACACATCGATGTTACAAGTACCAGGGTGTTATAGAAGGAGAGGGGAGCACATACTGTGTTGAGGTCTGCGGACTTCATATTGGATAAAAGCGCTGTGGTTGTATATTTCTTTTTCATCCACTAGGGGTCACTGGAGTACTCTTAGGGATATGGACGGTGCATTAGCAGGGAAGGTGCATTTAAATATTTAAATGTGTAACCCTCCTCTTCCCTCTTCCATACTCCCAAGATCCTCAGGTTTTTTTATGTGCCTCAGGGAAGCACATCATGAGCTTAAGGCTCCATTTTGATTTAACTTTTTTACACGTTCATTTTTTTATTTTATTTTACAGACAATTCCTTCCCCACTTACTAAGAAGTGTGGGTCCGGGATTGTACTCCCTCCAGCCGCTGCTGATACGTGGGCGCTTGTAGGAGAAGCACGGCCGTGTCAGCCAGGCAGCATATGATCCTTTCCCACTTACAGAGAAGTGAGGTCCGGGATTGAACGGCCATCTCCTCCACATGATGACTCCAGAGGCGCTGGGTGGAGGAGATTTCAAACAGGAGTGGTTTTCTATCTAAGGGCGCTTACAGCGCCGCTGCCGCCAGGAGAACTGAGTGGCGGAAGCCGCATACGGTAGCTTCCAACAGCTGCCGCAAGGTCAGTGCAGGGGAGGTCAGCTCTCGCTGCCGCCCGCCGTGTATAGGAGACTGCGCTGCTTTTTCAGAGCACCCACGCCGCCCGCCGCCCAGCTGCTCATATAGATATACCTGTCGCTGTTACAGGCCGGACACTGTTACACCTGCCGCCTGGCCGCTCATGCCGTCCACTGACGCAGGTGCCCGGCCGCTGAGGCACGCCGCCGCTTCTCAGCTCCCGAGAGAGGAGCGTGTTCTATAGCGCCACTTCCAGCACATAAGCGCTCCCACATGCCGCTCCGCTGCCCACTCCCACACGCCGCTCCCAGCACATAGCTGGTGCAGGGAGCGTGGGCTATACAGCAGGTGCAGGGAGCGTGTTCTATAGGGAATAACAGCGCCGCTTCCATAAGCGCTCCCCACTTCCAGCAAGGTGCATGGAGCGTGGTACTTCTGGTACATCTTTATATCTTGGCAGCCATATGTTGTAGTGAGACGCACTAAGGTGCAGGGAGCATGGTTCTCATAATACTGTTTAAGCTCCCTAAAATCCCATACATTAATCTGTGTGTGTGTACATGTGGGGGTATTTATGTGTTTTATATATATAGAGTCCAATACGTGTAGAGTCCTATCTGTTGACATGCCCATGTGGACTAGCTTATGTGGGTAAAACTGATTGTACCTTTAAAACCAGGATGGCACAGCATCGTTATGCCATACGGGAGGCTATTAAGACTGGCAGTAGCGATCAACCGGTGGCTCGACATTTCATGCTAGCCAAGCATGGGATGGCTACTTTAAGATATAAGATAATTGATCAGGTCCCATTCTCACTACGTGGGGGGGGACTGTTCTGAAAAATGGTCATGGTGTTGGTCTTGGCTTCAGTCAGACGAGTGTCTGAATTAGGGGCTCTGTCACACAAGAGTCCTTATATGATATTTCATGAAGATAGGGCTGAACTGAGAACAAGTCAGCACTTTCTTCCGAAGGCTGCGTCTTCTTTCCATATCAAACAACCTGTGGTGGTGCCAGTGGCTTCTGATACCTCAACTGTTTCAAAGTCCTTGGATGTCGTCAGAACGTTGAGGACTTATGTTACTAGAACATATCGGGTAAGGAAAACAGAATCTTTGTCCTCTATGACTCCAACAAGATTGGGGGTCCTGCGTCTAAGCAGACTATTGCGCGCTGGATCAGAGGTACCATTCTGCACGCTCATTCCACGGCAGGATTGCCATTACAGAGTTCGGAAAAAGCCCACTCTACCAGGAAAGTGGGTTCGTCCTGGTCGGCTGCCCGGGGTGTCTCGGCATTGCAAATCTGCTGAGCAGCTACTTGGTCAGGTGCAAACATGTTTGCTAAGTTTTACAAGTTTGATACCTTGGCTGCAATTTGGTCAGTCAGTTCTGCAGGAACATTAGCACTTTCCTGCCAGTACTGGGAGCTTTGGTACATCCCCATGGTACTAAAATGGACCCCAGCATCTTATAGGATGTAAGAGAAAATAGGATTTTAATAACCTACCGGTAAATCCTTTTCTCGTAGTCTGTAGAGGATGCTGGGCGCCCGCCCAGTGCTCATTTCTCCTGCAGTATTACGTTTTATCGTTTTACACTGATTCTCATGTGTTAAGATGTTTTGCAGCTGTTGCTGTTACGTTATGCATGCACGTTACCATGGGTTATGTTATGGCCATGTAAGGTGGCATGTTTTGTATGGTGTGAGCTGGTGTGAATTTCACCACTAGTTTAATGTAAATTCTTCTCTCAAAGTTGTCCGTCTCCTCGGGCACAGTTCCTATACTGAGTTCTGGAGGAGGAGTATAGAGGGAGGAGCCAGTTCACACTGTTAAAAAGTCTTAAAGTGCCGAAGGCACCTGCGGAACAGTCTATACCCCATGGTACTAAAATGGACCCCAGCATCCTCTACAGACTATAAGAAAAGGATTTACCGGTAGGTATTAAAATACTATTTTCTGTTTCATCAATGGGAGGAGGCGCCGGTCAGCATACTGGATGGCCTTGCCCTGCGATGGGTGGCCCCCAGTATGCTAGAAAAAGGATTGCTAATTCTTCTAATCTTACTGACTTACTGTAGGCCCCTATTACATAATCTTACTGACTCTCCCAGCCCTACATGACCAGGGCCCATGTACCAGAAGCAGCTTCTGCCTCCTTACTGACTTACTGTAGTCCCCTATTACATAATCTTACTGACTCTCCCAGCCCTACATGACCAGGGTCCATGTACCAGAAGCAGCTTCTGCCTCCTTACTGACTTACTGTAGTTCCCTATTACATAATCTTACTGACTCTCCCAGCCCTACATGACCAGGGTCCATGTACCAGAAGTAGCTTCTGCCTCCTTACTGACTTACTATAGGCCCCTATTACATAATCTTACTGACTCTCCCAGCCCTACATGACCAGGGTCCATGTACCAGAAGCAGCTTCTGCCTCCTTACTGACTTACTGTAGGCCCCTATTACATAATCTTACTGACTCTCCCAGCCCTACATGACCAGGGTCCATGTACCAGAAGCAGCTTCTGCCTCCTTACTGACTTACTGTAGGCCCCTATTACATAATCTTACTGACTCTCCCAGCCCTACATGACCAGGGTCCATGTACCAGAAGCAGCTTCTGCCTCCTTACTGACTTACTGTAGGCCCCTATTACATAATCTTACTGACTCTCCCAGCCCTACATGACCAGGGTCCATGTACCAGAAGCAGCTTCTGCCTCCTTACTGACTTACTGTAGGCACCCTATTACATAATCTTACTGACTCTCCCAGACCTACATGACCAGGGTCCATGTACCAGAAGCAGCTTCTGCCTCCTTACTGACTTACTGTAGGCCCCTATTACATAATCTTACTGACTCTCCCAGCCCTACATGACCAGGGTCCATGTACCAGAAGCAGCTTCTGCTATCCTTACTGACTTACTGTAGGGCCCTATTACATAATCTTACTGACTCTCCCAGCCCTACATGACCAGGGTCCATGTACCAGAAGCAGCTTCTGCCTCCTTACTGACTTACTGTAGTCCCCTATTACATAATCTTACTGACTCCCAGACCTACATGACCAGGGTCTATGTACCAGAAGCAGCTTCTGCCTCCTTACTGACTTACTGTAGGCCCCTATTACATAATCTTACTGACTCTCCCAGCCCTACATGACCAGGGTCCATGTACCAGAAGCAGCTTCTGCCTCCTTACTGACTTACTGTAGGCCCCTATTACATAATCTTACTGACTCTCCCAGCCCTACATGACCAGGGTCCATGTACCAGAAGCAGCTTCTGCCTCCTTACTGTAGTCCCCTATTACATAATCTTACTGACTCTCCCAGCCCTACATGACCAGGGTCCATGTACCAGAAGCAGCTTCTGCCTCCTTACTGACTTACTGTAGGCCCCTATTACATAATCTTACTGACTCTCCCAGCCCTACATGACCAGGGTCCATGTACCAGAAGCAGCTTCTGCCTCCTTACTGACTTACTGTAGGCCCCTATTACATAATCTTACTGACTCTCCCAGCCCTACATGACCAGGGTCCATGTACCAGAAGCAGCTTCTGCCTCCTTACTGACTTACTGTAGGCCCCTATTACATAATCTTACTGACTCTCCCAGCCCTACATGACCAGGGTCCATGTACCAGAAGCAGCTTCTGCCTCCTTACTGACTTACTGTAGGCCTCTATTACATAATCTTACTGACTCTCCCAGCCCTACATGACCAGGGTCCATGTACCAGAAGCAGCTTCTGCCTCCTTACTGACTTACTGTAGGCACCCTATTACATAATCTTACTGACTCTCCCAGACCTACATGACCAGGGTCCATGTACCAGAAGCAGCTTCTGCCTCCTTACTGACTTACTGTAGGCCCCTATTACATAATCTTACTGACTCTCCCAGCCCTACATGACCAGGGTCCATGTACCAGAAGCAGCTTCTGCTATCCTTACTGACTTACTGTAGGGCCCTATTACATAATCTTACTGACTCTCCCAGCCCTACATGACCAGGGTCCATGTACCAGAAGCAGCTTCTGCCTCCTTACTGACTTACTGTAGTCCCCTATTACATAATCTTACTGACTCCCAGACCTACATGACCAGGGTCTATGTACCAGAAGCAGCTTCTGCCTCCTTACTGACTTACTGTAGGCCCCTATTACATAATCTTACTGACTCTCCCAGCCCTACATGACCAGGGTCCATGTACCAGAAGCAGCTTCTGCCTCCTTACTGACTTACTGTAGGCCCCTATTACATAATCTTACTGACTCTCCCAGCCCTACATGACCAGGGTCCATGTACCAGAAGCAGCTTCTGCCTCCTTACTGTAGGCCCCTATTACATAATCTTACTGACTCTCCCAGCCCTACATTACCAGGGTCCATGTACCAGAAGCAGCTTCTGCCTCCTTACTGACTTACTGTAGGCACCTATTACACAATCTTACTGACTCTCCCAGCCCTACATGACCAGGGTCCATGTACCAGAAGCAGCTTCTGCCTCCTTACTGACTTACTGTAGGCACCCTATTACATAATCTTACTGACTCTCCCAGACCTACATGACCAGGGTCTATGTACCAGAAGCAGCTTCTGCCTCCTTACTGACTTACTGTAGGCCCCTATTACATAATCTTACTGACACTCCCAGCCCTACATGACCAGGGTCCATGTACCAGAAGCAGCTTCTGCCTCCTTACTGACTTACTGTAGGCCCCTATTACATAATCTTACTGACTCTCCCAGTCCTACATGTCCAGGGTCCATGTACCAGAAGCAGCTTCTGCCTCCTTACTGACTTACTATAGGCCCCTATTACATAATCTTACTGACTCTCCCAGCCCTACATGACCAGGGTCTATGTACCAGAAGCAGCTTCTGCCTCCTTACTGACTTACTGTAGGCCCCTATTACATAATCTTACTGACTCTCCCAGTCCTACATGTCCAGGGTCCATGTACCAGAAGCAGCTTCTGCCTCCTTACTGACTTACTATAGGCCCCTATTACATAATCTTACTGACTCTCCCAGTCCTACATGTCCAGGGTCCATGTACCAGAAGCATCTTCTGCCTCCATACTGACTTACTGTAGGCCCCTATTACATAATCTTACTGACTCTCCCAGCCCTACATGACCAGGGTCTATGTACCAGAAGCAGCTTCTGCCTCCTTACTGACTTACTGTAGGCCCCTATTACATAATCTTACTGACTCTCCCAGCCCTACATGACCTGGGTCCATGTACCAGAAGCAGCTTCTGCCTCCTTACTGACTTACTGTAGGCCCCTATTACATAATCTTACTGACTCTCCCAGCCCTACATGACCAGGGTCCATGTACCAGAAGCAGCTTCAGCCTCCTTACTGACTTACTGTAGGCCCCTATTACAGAATCTTACTGACTCTCCCAGCCCTACATGACCAGGGTCTATGTACCAGAAGCAGCTTCTGCCTCCTTACTGACTTACTGTAGGCCCCTATTACATAATCTTACTGACTCTCCCAGCCCTACATGACCTGGGTCCATGTACCAGAAGCAGCTTCTGCCTCCTTACTGACTTACTGTAGGCCCCTATTACATAATCTTACTGACTCTCCCAGCCCTACATGACCAGGGTCCATGTACCAGAAGCAGCTTCAGCCTCCTTACTGACTTACTGTAGGCCCCTATTACAGAATCTTACTGACTCTCCCAGCTCTACATGACCAGGGTCCATGTACCAGAAGCAGCTTCTGCCTCCTTACTGACTTACTGTAGGCCCCTATTACATAATCTTACTGACTCTCCCAGCCCTACATGACCAGGGTCCATGTACCAGAAGCAGCTTCTGCCTCCTTACTGACTTACTGTAGGCCCCTATTACATAATCTTACTGACTCTCCCAGCACTACATGACCAGGGTCCATGTACCAGAAGCAGCTTCTGCCTCCTTACTGACTTACTGTAGGCACCCTATTACACAATCTTACTGACTCTCCCAGCCCTACATGACCAGGGTCCATGTACCAGAAGCAGCTTCTGCCTCCTTACTGACTTACTGTAGGCCCCTATTACAGAATCTTACTGACTCTCCCAGCTCTACATGACCAGGGTCCATGTACCAGAAGCAGCTTCTGCCTCCTTACTGACTTACTGTAGGCCCCTATTACATAATCTTACTGACTCCCAGCCCTACATGACCAGGGTCCATGTACCAGAAGCAGCTTCTGCCTCCTTACTGACTTACTGTAGGCACCCTATTACACAATCTTACTGACTCTCCCAGCCCTACATGACCAGGGTCCATGTACCAGAAGCAGCTTCTGCCTCCTTACTGACTTACTGTAGGCCCCTATTACATAATCTTACTGACTCCCAGCCCTACATGACCAGGGTCCATGTACCAGAAGCAGCTTCTGCCTCCTTACTGACTTACTGTAGGCACCCTATTACACAATCTTACTGACTCTCCCAGCCCTACATTACCAGAGTCCATGTACCAGAAGCAGCTTCTGCCTCCTTACTGACTTATTGTAGGCACCTATTACACAATCTTACTGACTCCCAGCCCTACATGACCAGGGTCCATGTACCAGAAGCAGCTTCTGCCTCCTTACTGACTTACTGTAGGCCCCTATTACATAATCTTACTGACTCTCCCAGCCCTACATGACCAGGGTCCATGTACCAGAAGCAGCTTCAGCCTCCTTACTGACTTACTGTAGGCCCCTATTACATAATCTTACTGACTCTCCCAGCCCTACATGACCAGGGTCCATGTACCAGAAGCAGCTTCTGCCTCCTTACTGACTTACTGTAGGCCCCTATTACATAATCTTACTGACTCTCCCAGCTCTACATGACCAGGGTCCATGTACCAGAAGCAGCTTCTGCCTCCTTACTGACTTACTGTAGGCCCCTATTACATAATCTTACTGACTCCCAGCCCTACATGACCAGGGTCCATGTACCAGAAGCAGCTTCTGCCTCCTTACTGACTTACTGTAGGCACCCTATTACACAATCTTACTGACTCTCCCAGCCCTACATTACCAGAGTCCATGTACCAGAAGCAGCTTCTGCCTCCTTACTGACTTATTGTAGGCACCTATTACACATTCTTACTGACTCTCCCAGCCCTACATGACCAGGGTCCATGTACCAGAAGCAGCTTCTGCCTCCTTACTGACTTACTGTAGGCCCCTATTTCATAATCTTACTGACTCTCCCAGCCCTACATGACCAGGGTCCATGTACCAGAAGCAGCTTCTGCCTCCTTACTGACTTACTGTAGGCCCCTATTACACAATCTTACTGACTCTCCCAGCCCTACATGACCAGGGTCCATGTACCAGAAGCAGCTTCTGCCTCCTTACTGACTTAATGTAGGCCCCTATTACATAATCTTACTGACTCTCCCAGCCCTACATGACCAGGGTCCATGTACCAGAAGCAGCTTCTGCCTCCTTACTGACTTAATGTAGGCCCCTATTACATAATCTTACTGACTCTCCCAGCCCTACATGACCAGGGTACATGTACCAGAAGCAGCTTCTGCCTCCTTACTGACTTACTGTAGGCCCCTATTACATAATCTTACTGACTCCCAGCCCTACATGACCAGGGTCCATGTACCAGAAGCAGCATCTGCCTCCTTACTGACTTACTGTAGGCCCCTATTACACAATCTTACTGACTCTCCCAGCCCTACATGACCAGGGTCCATGTACCAGAAGCAGCTTCTGCCTCCTTACTGACTTACTATAGGCCCCTATTACATAATCTTACTGACTCTCCCAGCCCTACATGACCAGGGTCCATGTACCAGAAGCAGCTTCTGCCTCCTTACTGACTTACTGTAGGCCCCTATTACACAACCTTACTGACTCTCCCAGCCCTACATGACCAGGGTCCATGTACCAGAAGCAGCTTCTGCCTCCTTACTGACTTACTGTAGGCCCCTATTACAGAATCTTACTGACTCTCCCAGCCCTACATGACCAGGGTCCATGTACCAGAAGCAGCTTCTGCCTCCTTACTGACTTACTGTAGGCCCCTATTACATAATCTTACTGACTCTCCCAGCCCTACATGACCTGGGTCCATGGTATCAGAAGAAGCTTCTGCCTCCTTACTGACTAACTGTAGGCCCCTATTACATAATCTTACTGACTCTCCCAGCCCTACATGACCAGGGTCCATGTACCAGAAGCAGCTTCTGCCTCCTTACTGACTTACTGTAGGGCCCTATTACATAATCTTACTGACTCTCCCAGCCCTACATGACCAGGGTCCATGTACCAGAAGCAGCTTCTGCCTCTGTACTGCCCTGGGTACTTCCATCTGTTGATGAAGGATTGTTAGTAGTACCATAAATCCCCAAGCAGTGCTTTAGATGTCAGGGGGGTGGGTGACAGTAGTGGGGAGAGACAGGGTGGGTGACAGTAGTGGAAGGAGACAGGGTGGGTGGCAGTAGTAGGGGGGAGACAGGGCAGATGGCAGTAGTGGGGAGAGACAGGGAGGGTGGGTCTCAGTAGTGGGTGGAGATAGGTGAGTGGCAGTAGTGGAAGGAGACATTGTGGGTGGCAGTTGGGGAGACAGGGCAGATGGCTGTTGTGGGGGGAGACAAGGCGGGTGGCAGTAGTGGGAGGAGACAGGGTGGGTGGCAGTAGTGGGGGAGATATGTGGGTGGCAGTAGTAGAAGGAGACATTGCAGGTGGCAGTAGTGGGGGGAGATAGGTGGGTGGCAGTAGTGGAAGGAGACATTGTGAGTGGCAGTTGGGGGAGACAGGGCAGATGTCAGTTGGGGGGAGACAAGGTGGGTGGTAATAGTGGGAGGAGACAGGGTGGGTGGTAGTAGTGTGGGGAGATAGGTGAGTGGCAGTAGTAGGAAACATTGCGGGGTGGCAGTAGTGGGGGGAGATAGGTGGGTGGCAGTAGTAGAAGGAGACATTGCGGGTGGCAGTAGTGGGGAGAGATAGGTGGGTGGCAGTAGTGGAGGGAGACGGCTGGTGGCAATAGTGGAGGGAGACATTGCGGATGGCAGTAGTGGAAGGAGACAGGGCGGGTGGCAGTAGTGGGGGCACACAGGGTGGGAGGCAGTAGTAAGGGGAGACAGGGCGGTGGCAGTAGTGATGTGAGATAGGGTGATGGCAGTAGTGGGGGGAGATAAGGTGGGAGGCAGTACTGGGGGGGAGACAGGGTGGATGGCCGCAGTGCAGTACCAGGGGCTGCTGGAGGCAGTAAAGAGGTGTATGGGTCCCACACAGAATCAGTTGATAATTAGACTTAATGATGATTATGCTTCCTTATTTCTAATTAATCTCTTGTGTGTGTTACTGTTATTTGCTGTGTCAGCCTTTATGTGTGTTCTGTGTAATAATCCTGAAAGTAGTGCTGCTACCGATCTCATATCATTTGTAGTAACTTGGAAAAGATGAGATATGAGGTGCACTCTGGAAGCTTATAGGGGTTTAATCAGAGATGAACGCAGATGTGACATCATGCAGCCCCTGGAAAATGGTCCCGGCCCTCCCGCGTTCACCCCTCAGGGATGCGGCCACAATGTGTGTGTCCGCACGGCCGCTGCGCATGTGCATTTTGTCACCACCAGCAAACTGTGCTGCGGCCGCTATTGCGGCTGGGTCTGAATGACCCCCATAGGGTTTTGGCTCCTGATATGTATCTGTTTTACTTACCTGCAATACTATAATGTAACTTGAATTGTTTCTGTGATTTAAGGATATTTTATCCATGTTGTGCAGAGTAAAGTATTTTTTAAGTTTAAAATATAGAGAAAAATCTGTGTATTAAAGATATGAAATAAAGTTGTTTAAAAACAAAAGATTCCCGTTGAGTCTTTTTATGTGTCTGTGTATTATCTTATTTCCAGATAATTGTCGCTATGGTGACAGAAACAATTTCCTGTTAATGTGTCACTTGTAGTGCATACTTGCCTACTTTAGAAAACTAGTTTCAGGGAGATTCTGGATGGTACAAGAGTTTCCGCGATGCACCGCTGAGGGAGTGTCATGCTCCGCCTAAAGGGCATGTCTAGCTCCACCTGTGGGCGGGTCTATTGTCACTTATTGTTATAACCTTCACTGTTAGGGCACAGAGGGGTCAGTGCCACCCTAAACACACCCACAGGGGTCAGTGCCACCCTAAACATACAGCCTACACAAACACACACATAGAAACATAGAAAGTGACGGCAGATAAGAACCACTTGGCCTATCTAGTCTGGCCATGTACACGCACACACTGGGGAGTCAATCAACCGACCAATATAGTGTTGGATTGTGGGAGGAAACTATAGTAACCAAAGGATATCCACGCAAGCATGGGGAGAACATACAAACTCCACATAGTTAGGGCCATGGTTTGAATCAAATCCATGACCTTAGTGCTGTGAGTAATGCCTGTTCTACCATTACATCTGTACTGCCCCAAGCTGGACAGTCCTTGGCAATTTCATTGTGTCTACCATTGTCCACGGTAATGTCTAGCTGGGAGTAAGTTTCTGTCTCCACTGATGGAATTTTATGCAAAATACATTCTCCTGCAGGACAAACCAGAGCTGCAGCTGCACCGAATCTAAGTGACACCCTGCCAGGGTGTGTAGTAAATAACAAGAGAGCATACACAGGGCACAGGCAGTGATGTGGGGTGAGGGAGGTTACACAGACAGGGACAAGGCATGTGACTGTGAGTGAAAGGGAAAGTATAAAGGTGAGGAGAAGAGGAGAGGGGGGGGGAGATCCAGGTTGTATACTATGGAACACAGGTCCCGGGGATAGTGAGAGAGACTCATTATGAGACTCGCTGCTGTCCTCTTGCTGCGTGTGGGCTGGAGTCCTCTTTCAGCAGTGCAGGCAGTGATGTGGGGTGAGGGAGGTTACACAGACAGGGACAAGGCATGTGACTGTGAGTGGAAGGGAAAGTATAAAGGTGAGGAGAAGAGGAGAGGGGGGGGGGAGATCCAGGTTGTATACTATGGAACACAGGTCCCGGGGATAGTGAGAGAGACTCATGAGACTCGCTGCTGTCCTCTTGCTGCGTGTGGGCTGGAGTCCTCTTTCAGCAGTGCAGGCAGTGATGTGGGGTGATGGAGGTTACACAGACAGGGACAAGGCATGTGACTGTGAGTGGAAGGGAAAGTATAAGGGTGAGGAGGGAGAAGAGGAGAGGGGGGGGGGGGGGAGATCCAGGTTGTATACTATGGAATACAGGTCCCGGGGATAGTGACAGAGACTCATTATGAGACTCGCTGCTGTCATCTTGCTGCGTGTGGGCTGGTGAAGGGTTAACTCTTCTGTGCTTTGTAAATATTACTTTTTATATGATCAATTTCCTTATAATAGTTACAGTGTAAAAGTGAATATTTCTACTTCCCTAATGAAGGGTTAAAACATGCTATATGAACTGTTATGTGTTTGCATAGATACGTATTACCCTGTGCCGGGTACCTTTGTCTGCTCATACAAATACCAGGCTTGTATGAGCCTGGTTTTCAAGGGCAGTCCCATACCAGATCAAACCTGTTATTTCTACTATTGTGTGTTACCAAGTATCTGTTACGATTCCTGTACTCCAGACTGGAGAAGATCTTATGGCAGGGATCTGAGTACAGGAACCATATACAGGTTGTGGGAGCTGGAGAGCCTAGTAACCCCTGGCGCCCTAACTCCGTTGTCTCGCCCGTGTTATCAGAAATCCCCTGCGAGACTATGGTTGCTTGAGCCCATGGCAGCCGCGTTCGAAGGGCGGATTATGTCTGCCCAACCCCGATGCCCCCGCAGGTCTTAATGGGAGACAAGGGGAAGTCCGAGACAGGGTGATAACAAGGGGCCCTCTGACTAAGCAACCAAGCCAGGGGTTACAAGCTAACTTAACTAAATCAAAAGGTATGTGCGGACTAGCCGCCAGGGAAAAGGACAACCAAAGATCCACTGATCCGACACTCCTATCCGGCACCGCTGGACACCAGAGTGGATCTTGTGGAAGCGGAATCCTCCGCAAAGCTCCAGAACACAATATAAACAAAATAATAAGTTATAGCGGACAAGCCGCAACACACGGCTGCGCCGCGACTCACGAACACCACCAGATGTTAAAGGTGCTCGGTCAGACTCCAGGAATAGATGGTAACTACCGAGTACAGGATCACTGATAACAGGAACAAACGGATAGACCGGGACTGGGAACTTTCTCTGCAGCAGACACAGGCAAACAGGAAGCTATCACCGGCGTCTGTGAGAAGTCCTGGGAGTGCTTATATTTGAGAGCCCTCCAATCCTGATCCAGACAGGGTAATTACATGATGATGCCGTGCAGCTGCATGCTGCATGGCCAGAACACACAGGCACTGATTAATTAAGACCCAGCAACAGGGAATGCAGTCTGACCGTGGCGTTCCTGTTGCTAGGGTCTGAGCGGCTCCGTGCGCCCGGCGTCTCTGGTTGCTAGGCGCCGGGCCGCACGGCCGCGCGGACCCCGGCGCCTAACAGTACCCCCCCCTTGAGGAGGGGTCAAGGAACCCCTAAATCCGGGTTTCTGAGGAAATTCTTGAAAAAATGCCCTTTTTAGTCTTGGGGCATGAAGGTCCTCATCTAGGACCCACGACCTTTCCTCAGGACCATAACCTCTCCAATGCACCAAAAAATAGAGCCGACCCCGGGACAACTTGGAATCGAGAACCTTCTCAACCACGAACTCCTGCTGACCCTGTACATTAACTGGTGATCTCCCCTGAGGTTTTTTACGAGGAAATCTGCTAGATGAAACATATGGTTTGAGCAAAGAGCAATGGAAGGTATTTCCGATCCGTAAAGTTTTTGGTAGCTGTAACCGGAAAGCAACTGGATTGACTTTTTTGATAATGAGAAATGGTCCAATAAATCTAGGACCCAATCTGGCTGAGGTTTGTCGAAGTTTGATATTGCGAGTCGACAGCCACACCCTGTCTCCTACTTTAAAAGTGCACGGCCGCCGGAGCCTGTCAGAAAATTTTTTCTCCCTGAAAGCTGCTTTTCTGAGAGCAATGTGCACTCTTTTCCAAATAAGTTTAAGATGAGAGGTCAGGGCCAGAGAAGAGACAGAGGAATGTTGGAAAAATGAATTAGCTCTGGGGTGGAAACCAAAAACTGCAAAAAATGGAGATACATTGGTGGAGGAATGACAGGCATTATTATAAGCAAACTCTGCCAATGGAAGAAACTCAGACCAGTCATTTTGGAGTTTGGCCGAGTACAAACGTAAATATTGTTTTAGGGATTGGTTCACTCGCTCAGTCTGTCCATTTGATTGTGGATGATAACTGGAGGTTAATGATAATTTCATCTTTAACGAAGCACAAAAAGACTTCCAAAATTGTGCAATGAATTGTGGACCCCTGTCAGAAACAATATCAGTGGGTAACCCATGGAGTCTGAAAACATGACGGAGGAACAAGACTGCCAATCCCTGGGCAGATGGCAATCGGGGAAGACCAACAAAATGAGCCATCTTACTAAAACGGTCCACTACCACCCATATGACTGTGCATCCAGCTGACAGAGGGAGATCCACCACAAAATCCATGGAGATATGCGACCATGGTCTAAGAGGAACATTCAATGGCATAAGTTGACCAATAGGTAAAGAGCGAGGAACTTTATGCTGTGCACAGACCTGACACGAAAAAACAAATTCTTTAATGTCTTTAGAAAGACCAGGCCACCACACTGAGCGGGATACCAATTCCAAAGTTTTAGCGACTCCCAGATGCCCTGCAACTTTGCTATCATGAAATTCCTCCAAAACAGTTGCTCTCAAAAACTCAGGAACAAAAAGACGACCAGCAGGAGTATTTCCCGGAGCTTGATGTTGAAGCAGCTTCAATTGAGAGAAAACATCCTGTGTGAGACCTGCCTGAATGACTGAAGGCGGAAGTATGGGAGTAACAGGACTGTTGTCTTGAACGGGAAGAAAACTGCGTGAGAGGGCATCTGCCTTGGTATTCTTGGAACCAGGTCTGAAGGTGATAATGAATTTGAAACGAGTAAAAAATAAAGCCCAACGAGCCTGTCGGGCATTCAGTCGCTTAGCTGATTCAATGTATTGAAGATTTTTGTGATCCGTCAAAACTGAAATGGTATGGGTCGCTCCTTCAAGCCAATGTCTCCACTCCTCAAAAGCCCATTTAATAGCCAGCAACTCCCGATTACCAACATCGTAGTTGGATTCAGCAGACGAGAATTTCCTGGACATAAAGGCACAAGGATGTAACTCAAGGGAATCTGGATCCTTCTGAGAAAGGACAGCCCCTACACCAACCTCCGAGGCATCTACCTCAATGATGAAAGGCAATTCTGGGTTGGGATGTCTAAGGACAGGGGCTGAGACAAAGGCTTGTTTCAAGGCCTGAAAAGATGCTTTAGCTTCACATGACCAATTGGTAGGATCCGCTCCCTTCTTAGTGAGCGCCACAATGGGAGCAACTAGGTCAGAGAAAGAGTGAATAAACCTTCTATAATAGTTTGCAAACCCTAAAAAGCGCTGAATTGCTTTTAAGTTAGTGGGTTGCGCCCAACTCAGGATGGCTTGGAGCTTCTTAGGTTCCATTCGGAATCCCCGAGGGGAAATAATGTACCCTAAAAAGGATACCTCCGTGACGTGAAATTCACACTTCTCCAGCTTGGCATATAAGTGATTTTCACGTAATTTCTTTAGCACCTGACGCACCTGGGTAACATGTTGTTCTACAGAGTCAGAATATATCAAAATGTCGTCTAAATAGACCACGACGAATCTTCCCAGAAACTCACGGAGCACATCATTAATGAGATCCTGAAAGACTGCCGGAGCGTTAGATAGGCCGAATGGCATGACCAGATACTCATAGTGGCCTGATTGAGTACTGAATGCCGTTTTCCACTCATCCCCTGACCTGATTCTAATGAGATTATATGCTCCTCTCAGGTCAATCTTAGAAAAAATAACAGCCGAACGTAGCTGATCAAAGAGGACAGAGATCAGCGGTAGGGGGTAAGTATTTTTTACTGAGATCTTATTCAAGGCTCGAAAGTCAATGCAGGGTCTGAGGGAACCATCCTTCTTCTCTACGAAGAAGAAACCTGCACTTAAAGGGGATTTAGATGGCCTGATAAACCCTTTCTCAAGACTTTCTTTCACATACTCATTCATGGCCACCGTTTCAGGACCAGACAATGCATATAACCTTCCCTTAGGCAACGTGGCACCAGGAATTAACTCAATGGTACAATCATAAGGCCTATGGGGAGGCAAAATATCAGCATTGCCCTTGGAAAACACATCCAAAAAATCCTGATATTCTCCAGGAATATGTGCGGAGCTGGCAGCAGCTACTCGAATGGGAAGTGTAATACATTCTTTATCACAGATGGTACCCCATTGTAGGATCTCCCCAGACTGCCAATCAATGATGGGATTATGAAAGGCCAGCCAAGGGTGACCCAGAACCACAGGAACTGCTGGACAATGGGTAAGAAAAAACTCAATCTTTTCAGAATGTAGAGCTCCCACCGAGAGCAAAACTGGAGGTGTACATAGAGAAATAACCCCATTGGATAAGGGACTCCCATCTAAACCATGCATGGTGATACACCTACCTAAGGTTAGCTGAGGAATACCTAAGGCCTTGGCCCATGTTAAGTCCATAAAGTTTCCTGCAGCTCCACTGTCCACAAAAGCAGAGACCGAGGAACAGAGGCTGTCATAAGAAACTTTAGCAGGAACCAACAGTGAATTATTTGAGGAGATGAGCTGTAGACCAAAGTGAACCCCCTCACTATTCACTTGGTCAGGAAGTTTCCCGACTTGTTTGGGCAACTACGGGCAAAATGTCCCTTACCTCCGCAGTACAAACACAGACCAGAATTTTGCCTCCTGGTTCTTTCTTCCGGAGACAATTTGGAGAGACCAATCTGCATAGGCTCCCCCATGTCTACAGGAACGGAAGGAACACAGGGAAAAGAAACTACAGATGCCCCTTTTTCAGTCCTCCGCTCTCTGAGCCGACGATCTATTTTAATAGAGAGCTCCATGAGTTTATCAAGGGTCTCAGGAGCGGGATACTGAAGGAGGCTGTCTTTTATAGATTCAGATAAGCCGAGGCGAAACTGACTGCGCAGGGCAGGGTCATTCCAGCCACAGTCGTTCGACCAACGGCGAAACTCCGTACAATAATTCTCTGCAGGATTCCTACCCTGTCTTAGAGCACGCAACTGACTTTCTGCGGACGCCTCTCTATCAGGGTCGTCATACAATAGCCCTAAAGATTTTAAAAAGGCGTCTACAGACGATAAGGCCGGATCGTCTGTCTTTAAACCAAAAGCCCAGGTCTGAGGATCCCCCTGAAGCAGAGAAATTATAATTCCAACCCGCTGAGCCTCAGTACCTGAGGAGACTGGTCTTAAACGAAAATACAGTTTACAAGACTCTTTAAAATTAAAAAACTGTTTTCTATCCCCAGAAAAACGGTCAGGCAGATGCATTTTTGGTTCAGGGATGACCCTCGGGGAAGTCCGTAACAGATCTTCCTGTGAGCTCACCCGGAGGGACAGATCCTGAACCATCTGGGTAAGTTCCTGAATCTGACTAACCAGAAACTGGCCAGGATTTGGCCCAACACCGGTGGGATTCATGAGGCCGACAAAATTCTCCCAACTGGATAAGTGAAAAAATTAACTCCTGTTAAAAATTTTTCTTTTGTCTGGCCGGTGATAATGTTACGATTCCTGTACTCCAGACTGGAGAAGATCTTATGGCAGGGATCTGAGTACAGGAACAATATGCTGGTTGTGGGAGCTGGAGAGCCTAGTAACCCCTGGCGCCCTAACTCCGTTGTCTCGCCCGTGTTATCAGAAATCCCCTGCGAGACTATGGTTGCTTGAGCCCATGGCAGCCGCGTTCGAAGGGCGGATTATGTCTGCCCAACCCCGATGCCCCCGCAGGTCTTAATGGGAGACAAGGGGAAGTCCGAGACAGGGTGATAACAAGGGGCCCTCTGACTAAGCAACCAAGCCAGGGGTTACAAGCTAACTTAACTAAATCAAAAGGTATGTGCGGACTAGCCGCCAGGGAAAAGGACAACCAAAGATCCACTGATCCGACACTCCTATCCGGCACCGCTGGACACCAGAGTGGATCTTGTGGAAGCGGAATCCTCCGCAAAGCTCCAGAACACAATATAAACAAAATAATAAGTTATAGCGGACAAGCCGCAACACACGGCTGCGCCGCGACTCACGAACACCACCAGATGTTAAAGGTGCTCGGTCAGACTCCAGGAATAGATGGTAACTACCGAGTACAGGATCACTGATAACAGGAACAAACGGATAGACCGGGACTGGGAACTTTCTCTGCAGCAGACACAGGCAAACAGGAAGCTATCACCGGCGTCTGTGAGAAGTCCTGGGAGTGCTTATATTTGAGAGCCCTCCAATCCTGATCCAGACAGGGTAATTACATGATGATGCCGTGCAGCTGCATGCTGCATGGCCAGAACACACAGGCACTGATTAATTAAGACCCAGCAACAGGGAATGCAGTCTGACCGTGGCGTTCCTGTTGCTAGGGTCTGAGCGGCTCCGTGCGCCCGGCGTCTCTGGTTGCTAGGCGCCGGGCCGCACGGCCGCGCGGACCCCGGCGCCTAACAGTATCCTGTGTTACAGACTCTGATAAATGTTTTGAGAAACTTGTAGAAAACCCATATATGGACATCCGCCTTATCAATTCTGCCTGGTAACTACTAACGAGCCAATAAGAGTGTAGCAACATGTCAGTTACACCCATATACGTTGTCTTTTATACTTTTGTTAAACGAACAATAAACAGTGTGAATCTTTACTGCTTGTGTTTTGCATGTTACTCATAGCATGAAGGTTTACACTCACGGACGTCTGAGAGGCCATCACATCGAGGGTTAAAGAATAGAGGGGCAATCCTTTCAAGTGGGGGCTCCGTCCGCGATTCAGTGATCGTCCCCGAATGGTAAGATAGAGAATTTATTGTCTGTCTTTGCCATACGGGATTGCGGTCATACACTGAAGCTGAATCCGTGTCAGTGTTCTGGGAACACGTGACCAAACATCTTTAATGTCTGGGACTTAAAGATACGTCTGAGAAGGGACCAGGGGTCCAAGCGCAACTCTCCAAAGACGTTAGTATCTGGGATACTTAAAATAGACCTGGGAGTCTATACATAACGTGACGTTAGTATCTGGGATACTTAAAATAGACCTGGGGTCTATACGTAACGTAGAGAATACCTCGATTTGATCGTCTATATATTCTTGTATGTTTGTAGTGAGATAAGTTCTTATATTTGGTCAGACGGCTGGTAAGTTTTCGTCTGCCAGATATCTTTACTCAAACACTTTTCCTGCTTCCTGTTTAAAACGCTGTATTTTTCTGACATCTTGTACGAATGGTAAGTATCGTACACGTCAAAAGATTTCATGTTCTCACTATACAGATAATATTGTGATATTGTCAATGACTAATTAACTGGTTAGCTGATGCATGTATAGTAGAGTGTTGTAAATTTTAGATATTTTCTTTTAAAGTTGTACTGTTGATTTATATTACTGTCTGACAATGGGCTCTAGTCAGAGTAAAAAAACTACATATCCCCCGCCCCTCCCTGGTGAGACATGCAAGATGTATGTCGCCCGCAACTCTACCTCAGAGTATTACTTAGTTAACCCATGGGTGGATAATTTAGCGGGATGGACAGAGAAAGCAGGACAGGACCCATTCCTACGGGAAGGCAGTAATTACCCTTTCTATATGGAGGATTAAAAATGTCAGTTCCCAACAGCACAGAAGCGAAGAAGTGAGAAACTGTAAATCTTTGAAATCCCTCTCCCTCCCCCTTACATTCCAATATATCCTGCGCTTGAGGACACAGATCTCTTGGCAGCAGTAACCCTTTCACACCAGATGGGATCGCCTCCAACTCCACTGCTGGAGGGTGCGTCCACTAGCTCTATCCCTAACGCACCAGTAACCCAGAGTTTAGATAATAGTAAAACACTGTCCCAAGCCCACTATTACCCTCGATGGCTGTATATCTTATTTGCGCAAAGCTTGCAAAGGACGCAGCTATACACATATGAAGGAAGTCTTTAAAACCCGTGCTCCTTTGCCTGTGCTTTTTTGCCTGTCACTGTAGCTTGTAAACAGAAACCTTCGGAGTCTGTTACTGAGTTTTGGAAAAGGTTTAAGGACTGCTGGACAGATGACGCTGGCTTACCTTTGCTTAACTCAGAAAGCTTACTCATTTCCACCTTCATTAACAACCTTCTACCTTCTGGCATAGTTTCTGTTAAGCAAAACGTCTTTTCCTGGACTTCTGATAGTACGATAGATTTTGAAAAATACATTTGTATGAGAAAGAGGCTGCAGGGTGTTTTGATGTAAAGAAACCTGCACCCACTCATAACTATCAGAACTCCAGACGCTTTGACAGACAGAACCAACCCCGCAGTCAGGGAAGATTCCAAAGACCCCGCGCACTGACGGGGCCCGGAGGAGGGTATCCCAGCCTTTATTCAACTCACCCGTCATAGTAAAGATTCACCTCTGCTGCCACTTATTATAAATGGAAGTAAAATTCCCTTTTTAGTGGACAGCGGTGCAACAACCAGTGTTTTGTGTTCTGACCTATGCAGTATCCCCTCTCACCAGAAAAGATAGAAGGTCTCCGCCCCATGATACAGCAATTCTTACAACAGGGTATTCTCAGACATATTGTATCACCATACTGTACTCCTGTGAACCCTGTTGCCAAAGCTGATGGCAGTATAAGATTTGTACAGGATCTCAGAGCGATCAATCAGTTAATTGTCCCAATTGCACCAATTGTTCCAGATGTAAACTCACTCATTTCTGCAATCCCTGCAGATGCTGCGTTCTTCTCTGTAATTGATTTGAAGAATGCCTTTTTCAGCATACCTGTAGATTCACAGACACAATTACTTTTTGCCTTTTCTTTTGAGGGTAAACAACTTACCTGGTGCAGATTATTGACGCACCTGTTGTCTCCAGGCCACATTGGGGCCCTGGCAACCTCACCATGGTTCAGTCCTGCTACAGTATGCAGATGATCTGCTGCTCTGTAGTCAAACTGAGGAGGCCTGCCGAGAGGATGGTGTTTCATTACTAAACTGGCTTTGTGAATGTGGACACAAGGTGTCCAAAACAAAAATGCAATGGTGTAAAAAGCATGTTGATTACTTAGGTTTTGTGCTCACTCAGGGAGAGAGGAAAATCAGTCCACAACGCATACAGTCTGTATTGGGCCTGGTCACCCCAACTACCCAGAAGGAACTACTGTCCTTCCTGGGTATGGTAAATTACTGCAGACAGTGGATATCTGATTGCTCTTATTATGATAACATTTTGAGACAAGCCACACTGAAGGACAAACCTAAAACTGTACAATGGTCACAAGAAATGTTAACTGCATATGAAAGTTTAAAATGTATGTTGATGAAAAGTCCGGCACTTGGCCTCCCCAATTATGTACTACCTTTCCATCTATATGCAAGGGATAATTGTAAAACCATGGCGGGGGTGCTCACACAGTTTCATGGAGGGAAGTTGCGCCCCGTGGCATTTTTTTTCCAAAGTCATGCCAGTGTCTGTGCAAGGTATGCCTGCCTGCCTCAGGGCTTTGGCAGCCTGTGCAATGGTTGCAGAAATGGCCACTACCCTCACTTTAGGCCACATCACAGTACTCCACACCACACATGATGTCCTGGCAATACTTAAAGGCTTACACACACAGCACATGTCAGCACAACGCCTTAGTGGATATGAAGTACTCCTTTTGAGTAACCCTACCAATACCTTATCAGTCCGCGCAAGCTGCAGAACTCATTGCACTCACTAGAGCATGTCCCTCCCTTGACAACGTCCATCTGCTCACTCAACTTCAAGCTGCTGCGACTAATACTGATCTCTCCGACTGGACTTACCCAATTCTGCAGAAAAATCCTAAATCAGGATTAATCTGCAAAGAGGGGAAACCCTGTATACCCCAGTCCAGTGCCCCTTTGCTCGTTGCCCAGTGCCG
This sequence comes from Pseudophryne corroboree, assembly GCF_028390025.1. Lineage (NCBI taxonomy): Eukaryota > Metazoa > Chordata > Amphibia > Anura > Myobatrachidae > Pseudophryne > Pseudophryne corroboree. The sequence goes on along the minus strand of NW_026970411.1, from coordinate 2,641 downwards.
TGGTGTTGGTCACCGTGGTGAAGCCACAACACTCCTCCTACTAACCAATGATTTTTATGTTACTAATGCCAAATCACTTGTGGACCAGTATGTTAGCAGATGCATCACTTGCCTCAGGAACAACCCTAACAACCCTAATAAAGCTAAACACCAGCATCTTGAATACCCCACAAAAGACTCTAGGTTACTCCCCATTTGAAATACTAATGGGCAGGCCTTTTCCTACACCCTGGGCTAAGAAACCACTAGTAATACAGGAAGGAGATCTAGAACTTATAAGGGAAGAGTATGTCAGGTCCCTGATAACAAAACTGAATGAAATTGAACATGAGGTTGTTTGTAAAAACCCTTTGAATCCACAGGAACCTACACACCCCTTTAAAGTCGGAGACAGAGTCGTGGTGAAGGTGCTCCCCAGGAACAAGAGCCCAGGAGACTTCACCTATGGTCCAGAGACAGAGGTCGTAGCAGTTACCCGAACAGCAGTCCTGACAGAGGAAAGTCCTACCTGGATCCATGCATCCCGAGTAAAAAAGGTTCCTAGACCAGACCTAGAGAGGGAAGCAAGTGATTCCAGTGAGGTACGAACCGGGGCAGACAGCCCTGACCTCCCACCTAGCGAAGACAGAAGAACAGAAAACGATGAAGAACCTGCCCCCTATCTCTATCCTGGGGACTATCTCGATAGCCCTACTGGCCCTCATTCACCTCACAATATGTGAAGTCGACATCACACAAACAGATGGGGTCCCCACCTTGTGGTACAATTCCTCCAATACACACGTAGCCACATACATCCTTGATTATTTCATGTTCCCTAAACTTGCTGACAACAAACATTTCATACAGCAGAAAAAAAAATCAGGGATGTCTGAGACAATGTACATTTGTGTCACTGATGAATGGTGGATGGAAATATCCTATCATGGATCCAACTGTGATTACTGGGAATCTGTGGGGTGGAATACAGGAGCAGATTGGAAATATGGCCCATCATTTGCAAAAAATAGATGGAGCAAATATGGAGTACCCCTACTTTCTAGACTATCCATTCATAAGATGGATGAAGGCCCAAATTCATACAGGTTTAGACTAAACATAGTGAACCCTAGCAGAAGCGACAATGAGACTTATGTACTTGGTATATGGTGGCAAGCAGGGTACTATAGTGCAAGGCAAATGTTTTATTTGTGGGACATGTATAAAAACCCAAAATACCAGCCTAAAATTGCTCCCCAAAACAAACCTTTAAAGCCCCATATTGCCACTTCTAAAGATATGGTGGCTATTACTAACCCTACCTTTGAAGACACCCTAGCTATTGAAACTGGTTTCTCTGACATTAATTTTTGGTTGGAATGAATGAAGTATAGTGCTAACAAACACAATAAAAGCAACTGTTATGTCTGTGGCAAATCTAGGCCCCACCTAGGTACAGTGCCCCTTAATATACCCCTAGAACAGGAAAATTGTTTTTTTCAGCCTTTTTAATGACACCAAAACAAATGACAGTCAGTGCGAAATGTGGAAAAGGGAATATCCCATATTGTCAAAAAATCCCAACCCAGGAAGCACCATAACCATATATCCTGGAAACTATACCTGTTATACATCTAACACCACCACAGGGAGAAATTTAAAAACCTTCCCACCAGGGTATTGTGCAAATAAAAGAACAACTGTTTTAGTCAACCAAACTAGATCATTAGGCGACATTTATTACATATGTGGGGATATGAAGCTTAGAATTAAATTAGACACACCATGGTATGGTGAGTGTGCCCTGGCCAAAGTCATAATGCCACTCCTAATGATCACCGATGACCCCACTCCTCCCTCTAATACTCCTGCTAATCGAAAGAAAAGAGCACTCCCAGGAGGTAGCTTTGACCCCCACGTATACATTGATGCTATAGGGGTCCCAAGAGGTGTTCCAAATGAGTTCAAAGCTAGAGATGAGGTGGCTGCGGGTTTTGAGTCATTGTTTCCTATAGTAACTGTAAATAAAAACGTAGCCTGGATTAATTATATATATTATAATCAACAAAGATTTGTTAATGATACCAAAGATGCTCTTAAAGGTATAGCTGAACAGCTAGAAGCCACTTCCCAAATGACATTCCAAAATAGAATGGCCCTTGACATGATTCTAGCAGAAAAAGGTGGTACATGTGTTTACATTAGTAAGGTGGAAGGCTGTTGTACATATATTCCTGACAACACTGGTCCCAATGGTAAGGTTACTTTAGCCATAAACAAGTTAGAAACCTTATCCATAGAACTTAAGAAAAATTCAGGTATTGATAACCCATGGAGCCAATATTTTGGGTGGTTTGAAAATTGGAAACAGGCTCTTGTGCAAATAAGCATATTCATACTTGTAACTTTAATTCTTGTAGGCATTATAGTTTATTGTGTAATTCCCTGTGGAAAGAAACTTACCTCCAAAGGCATTGATAAGGCCCTGATGTACTATGATATAACCACCAGTCCTGTCACCTCCTCTGATAGTAAGGGACCCGACGATTATGTCCAATATCTCAAGAACTGGAGGAACAAGAAAGGAGCCTCACCCAAGAATCATGTTATATAATAATCATGATTCTAAGAGGGGATTGAAGGGTTAACTCTTCTGTGCTTT